>NW_008751815.1:742529-782324 GCF_000715545.1 Opisthorchis viverrini
AAGAGTGAAGAGACGGAAGAGTGGTGCTTTGTGGGTCCTTATACTCCTATTATCGTTAGGCTGTTGTACCCTTTCGGTTCCTAACTACCCCGCCAACCGAAGAAAGCAAGAGGGCTGAGATACTGTCAGGTTATCTATGCCTAGACAGGGAAAGTCGAGAGGTAGAGGTCGGGTTCGAACCAAGGACTTTCTGGCTAGTAAACTCGCGCGCTAACCACCTGAGCCCCTTATTGGGAAAGATTACGAACAAGATCTGCATCTGCTCGAACAGCGCTCAAATGCGCACAGCTAAAAAACTGGTCCCACTGAGGCGATATCAGTTCGGTTGAATCGGCACCCTTTATACGTTTCTTCCAATGGCTGGTGGTCCGGCTAGGAGGGTGACGAGGTTTTTGCTACTGAGATCGCTGATGAGCTGCTTTCAGTTATGCACGTAAGGATGAAAGCGTGAAGATCCCAAATCACTAAGCTTGAATGAATGCTAATGCTTTCATTTTCACATCGCTGTGTTGCAATTTGTCCTCCACAAAGCGTCCCGTAACGGTTGGTTGGGACACTTCCTTTTGTAGCACTTGATTGGGTATGTCCCATGCATGTTCCAGCCGTCCTAACCTAGTAAACTTCATATACGTAGAACACTACTCACAAAGTACAGGTGACAGACGGCCAGTTTAGTCACCTGATTCGGTGTATCCATCCACTTGCGATAACGTGGTGGATTTGTTTTTTGTTCATGCATTTCTCCCCTTCTTTCCGATTTTGGAGTGGATTGTGCATCAACGCCTATGTCTTCTCTTCTATTTGACATCCCCGTGCACTACACCCCATGTAATACCGGCTGTCCACTATTTCGGCCTCAAATTCACGCCTATTTGATTTCCTCTCTATTGAACTTGATCTTTGGTCAGAGAACTCAGTCCGAGCTGAGTCCCCTAAAACTAACCCTCCACAATCATAAATCACTCTCCCTTGCTTCTCAAAGAGACCCCAGACTGTGGGTGTGCGCATCTCTTCCATCATGAACTGCCCTACCCATCTTGTATGCTTTCCAAACTGAGTTCCTTCTCACGATGGCGGTACGCTTGATCTTTTTTTAACCCAGCATCTCTCAGGTCACGTTTTGACCACATCTGCTTTTCTGTGGTTCTCTAGAGCATTGACTTGTCAATATCTCCCACCCATTTCTTTTTCCAGAATATCTGATTGCAGTAGTATGCGTCAGATTTCTGTAGAGGTCTCTTTTCAGTGGATTCTTCACTGTTTTGCCTAAAACTACAATGATCCGTCCGTGCGTTGTGGGACACGTTACGTTTGTCAGATCCTCCGAATGGTTTAGCTGTGGGTACCTAGGAGAAGGTAGGAAAGAAACCAGAGTTTGCAGATGTTGATGAATGCTTCTTTTCCCCTTCGATGCGCGCTGATTGCGCTGAAGCACGTTGCGCTTTATTTGTCCTGATCCCGTCTTGTCAGCTTCGACAAGTTAGCTACATACGAAAGGCCCACCAAGTCAGATGCGAAACCTCTGGGCTTCATGTAAACACCACAAGCAACCACATCAACAAAATCATCCAGAAACGACCATGTGGTCGACTGGTGGCCTCCACATCCGCTTATTCTGGTTACCGTTTGACTAGGCTCCACCTGAACAATAGCTTGTTCCACACGTGTCATTCACACGAGGTCCGGTGGGGCCGAGAAGGCGTCCACCTTAGCCTTTGGATTTGAATCACAGCAACAGTCAAGCCTGAATCTCTCACGGTGGTTTTGTTGACGCCCCTGAAATAACCAGTCTAGCTGTGTTTACCTGACACTCTACTGAAAGGTGCATAAACAGGCAGACATGCGAACAACTCAGTTCTGGTGCTGACCCAAAACCATTATTCCACTTGAATAACTGGGCGCACTTGATTTGCTGCAATCGAACCTCGACCACACTCCCCTTAGCCCCAATCTGACGCCAACCTACCCGAGTTTAATCGGCCGATTTAACAAAGCTGCCTTGTCGCAATGACAGCGCAGATACGGAACAAGTCAAAGTAGAGTGAAAACAGCCATTAATGATGAATGACTCGGCAGTTCACTCGCTCGTGAAAACCAAGTTGATTTGCAAATGAGTGCATTTCTCAAGAGCAGTCCAATTTGGGTTCAATTAAAACACAAGGTTGACGGAAACCCTGGGACTGCGCCTACCTAATGAGCCCCAATGAGGGCGATACCGGTCGTGGGCTGTCGAAGAGTTTTCAGCAACCTTGTGAGTAGTTTCCTTCATGAAAATATACTGCGATATCTCGAATATCGTGCCAAGTGAAACATGAGGCGGCCTGTGTGCAGCGCATTCAGTTGTAGAATATCATAAACGAGAGATTCAGTTGGGTCTCTCATGAAAACGGAATTGATTTGCAAATGAGTGTATTTCTCGAAGAACTGAGATAGTTATGGCTCAAAGTCGAGCAATTTCACGCCACAACCAGATCTAAAATTGCCTCCAGGTGGTCTCACAGTGTGGGGTTATGCAATCGCCCAAAGTAAACCAACTAAATAACGGCCCTCGCTAAGACGGCCTAACAGTGATTGAATGGAATGGAGATTTATACGACAGACAAACCTGATCAACGTTTGACAGTGTTTCTTACCGTCTGGGTTACCTCCAAACGGTCAGCAGGACAGCCACTGACAACCTAAATCACCTAACCAGTAAACGGCACATTGATCACCTGTTATGCAGGCTTACTTAATTCGCAACCTTTGCAAGATTTATTACGCTTCCTTTTCGGCAGGAACAGAAAGCTGGCGCAACGAAAAACCGAGAATTGCGATGAGTGTTATGCAATCGAAATGTACACACCCACTCGAATCGAAAGAAACGGGCGTGTCCACAGAATCGTGCCACATTAGCTAGCTGGAGAATTAGCCATCTGCAGCGAAGTGTACGGTCATCACATAGGCCGTAAACAGATGCGAAACACTGTGCAAAAATTGGATCAATAGGCAGTGCGGAGTGTTGTCACTTGGGACGATATATTGGAAGTCAAAATGGAAGTATCACGAGGTTGTGCGACTTAGTGGACTGGAACAGAGACCCGAAGTGCCCCGGCGTAGCGTCCGAGCCATCTACGTTGTGTAAACAAAGTGACATGCAAACCACGCTGCAATTCGGAGTGCCGAAAATACATAGAGTGCTGTTCTGTAATAACGATTCGGTTGTGCTTTTTTACTCCGCGTTGAAACCAGTGCGTACAGTTCCTAGTTAGGTGGTGTGCAAGCGTACTGACGAATTTTGCTGTTGCAAAATACTACTGAAGATCAATCTGGCAAAGGATCTCTCAGCATGTGTATTACAAATTCGGTAGGCTAACCTGCCGTGTGATGAGGGAACAAAAATTTGCAAGAACAACCGATGAGATTTCCGCGTTTCGTCGTGCATCCCACTCTTTGTGACGTATTAAAATTGTAAGACAACGGGAATCTGATTGGTTTTGTCTCCTTTCGTTGGTCATTCTAGCGCCAACGTGTTTAATTACAACTGTGATTCTATGGGAGTTTTAAGCCCACGAATGAATCCCCGTGTCGTGGAAAGATTAGGTCCATGCTGGCTAGACGAATGCGTTACATTTGGCTTCGGTTACTCTTTTGCTATCGGTCAACCAATCGAATCGTCTGTGGGACTCGACTGTTTATTCGCACAGCACTTCCGTTGTGGAAGTGAACATTAGCCGAGACACTAAATCTATGGCATAGGAGGAACATCCAGCACCTCTTGTATGGAAAGATGTTATATTTATCCCATTACTATCCACTACCGGGTCTCTCCGACCAAATGCTATCGGTATAACTTCAGACTACAATTCGAACGTGAATTTTGCAGGCATGAATTGCCGCACTTTTGTCACGGATTGTTTCACTTGGACCATGATGGTTTCCTTTGGATCGATGTGTGGAGCAAAAATTGTGTTCGCGCCCAACAGAATCCTGGCTTCCGCGACTAGAGCCGCAGGGTTTCGCTTGTTCATACTCTCCAGAAGTTGCCGTCGAGTTTCCTATAAATTAAAACGCCGCTGAACTGAATTTATCGCTTATTTGGCTCGGCGAACGGAACGAATTCTATCTCCGAGTAACACTAATTTGCTAAATTTTGTGGCTGCAGGCTAAAAATGGTTGAAAACTGGTCTAATTTTCCCGTTTACATCGTTACCCTTTTTGATTAGTGGAGCCGCCTTTGAGTTGCACGATTCTCTTTCGAGAAGTTTCACCATGTTTCTGTTTAATTTTCATTTAATTTACACAATGACATTTGGGTCGAAGAAGTTGTACAACACTTCCCGTCGACATAATTCACCGTAGTTCGTGCATGGATGCTCAAACATGGTCAGATGTCAGATCTGGGCTCATACAGGATGTTTTATATAAGTGGGGGACCTTATTTGGATGTGTTAGACCACTTTGGCCAGCGATTCTGTAGTATGGATTGAACGGATCCATAGCTGACAACACCACCAGAGTAGCTACTCAACTTGGGTCTACCCAATGGAAGTTTGAGCTTGCTTACGCAGCTTACGCAGTGCAAACGCTTTGCACTTCGGAGGCGTTGGTGGCCAAACGATTGCTGACCTTTAAGTCCTCGGATCAGTCAAGGTTTGCCGTCATAAAGTCACTGATTTGTGTTGTATGCACCATCCTTTTTTGCTTCAGCGACGTTCGTTTCTCACACCAAGTTGAACAGTTTTACTCATGCCTTGTCATTTAGCGCACTGAGTCAGTCTGCTACGGTATCATTTCAGTCATGTATCAATATATATACATAAATGTATATGTTGGTTGGTAAACTTAGGTCCCTCACTTTGAAGCCGCAAAGAGCGGTCTTGCTGTTCGAAGTGCAAAACATATGTAGGAACAGGCTACTCGGTCAAGAGTTGTTTTAGTGAACAGCTGGTCATCAAATAGAAAAACACCCTCATCCGAGTCTACCAGACTTTCTACAGATGTGGTTTTGACGCCTAGATTCATACTTTTCTCGCAGTTCGCATTCATTCAGTGACAAAATCGAAGGCAAAAGTAGGATAGGTAACCGTAGTGGATCTTATTTCTGGCGTGAACTGTTCGTTTTGCACGGGAATATTAGCCCTTGAACCCCCTCCCTTTGGCCAAGTATGTATAGCGTGGCTGACCTATCCACGAAATCGAAGGTTCCTGTAAAGTCAGGGCATACGGTGACTTTTGGCTTTGCCGGAAGAATTGACATGGTGCTGTCGATGCGGCAACTTTCTCCTCTGGCCGCTTTTAAACATGTGTCTAGTGTGCCAAATTTCGGCTTCTTGTAGCCATGTTATGACATGTTTATGGCTCAGGCTAGCTCCGGCGGAAACATATCGTTTCAAGACTTAGAGACATACGAATAATTTGGAATTTGAGGGAGGATTGGGGTCGGAGCACGATAGAAAAGATGCGAATGCAAACGGCGAGTTCATGGGCAGTTGGCTAACTAATCTACTGTCGGAAATACTTCAGCCAGCAGTCATGAGGCGGCCTGTGTGCAGCACATTCAGTTGTAGAATATCATAAACAAGAGATTCAGTTGAGTCTCTTGTGAGAACCAAATTGACTTGCAAATAAGTGTGTTTCTCGAGAACTGTCCAATTTTGGTTCAAGTAGGTTGATAGAAACTCGGGGACGACGCCTACCTGTTGAGCCCGAGTCGGAAGGGCGAAACCGGTCGTGGGCTGTCGAAGAGTTTTCAGCAACTTTGTGAGTTGTTTCTTTTATGAAAATATAGCCACTTGTTTATTAGATATGAATTTTTCCGTATTGTATCGGACTGACTTACCAACAGGTTGTCTCTTAGGTCCCCTTTTCAGGTCTAGTTGAGCCAGCTTGCAATACTTTGTTCCCCCGTTCTGCTTTTGTCCGTACATGGATTTCTGTTGAACAGTCGTATGAGCTGTCTTGCGGGGTGATTGCTCTTTAATAAGCGGCTACAATTCAAGTCGAGGGACTCAATGATTCTCAGGTACCATCAGGCTTAGACAGCATCTTTCGAAAAGTCAGTAACAAGCTGGGAAAATCAACCTTTGGTTAGGATCTCAGAACTCGTATTCCAAATTATCTCGAGCCCATTTAACGAAGAGACATGGTCAAGATACTCTAGATAAAAAACTGCGGTTTATCGGACCTTCACAAACTAATAACTCATCGAAGACCACTCCCGATAAAGTCAGTGTTGATATGATCTGAATACAGCCATTCCCACATTCCTGGATTTGTAACGCAACCATCTTCAGAGCAATTCGCTCGATGTTGTGACAATCTGGACAACAGAAATGTTCGGGCAAACGAAATCACCTTTGCAAACTCGCACTCTTTCGAAGGTCGCGAATAAGGTTGTNGCAAACTCGCACCCTTTCGAAGGTCGCGAATAAGGTTGTACGTACGCACGTCTGAGCGTTCTCTAGATTTTCACAGCAGAGCGTAGGTAACGCTGCTCCTGTGGTCCATATCACATCCAAGATCTTGTGGTCTAATGACGAATGCGCTTGGCGGACACTGCTTTCTCGGTCTACTTCAGGCTTTACAAGTCGGATATGTCGCCGTTTCTGAATGTATTGTGCACTTTTGTGGCGTAGTACCACACCCCTTGTTTAGTTGGAACTTGTGTTTCCGCTACTACTGATTTGAGGTCAATCGGCTGACCTACATTAATAGTTTTAAGAAATTCATGCTTTTGTCTTTGTGTTGAAGCAGTTAGGGTCATATATATGAGAAGCACTAAAGTATGCTGCTCTAAACTAATGTAGAGTTTTTTTTGATTCCAGCCGATTTCAGCAACCGTACTCAGTTCACACGCCTGCATGGCCACGTGCCTCCTTAGCTCACAGTGTGTGCCACTTGTCGCCAAGATACAATTTTCTTCCTTTTTGCTCTTTAGAATGCGCAAACATACCTTCATTCAATCGCCCCCTCGTTGTCTCATGTAAAGACATCAGTCCTGCTATGCTCCTTATGTCACCATCTTGCGCGCGGAAATGCGTATGCACTCACACGGTGGATCTAAGAAACTAGTCTGGCGAATATACACTCATTTGCAAACTAATTTGGTTCTTTCGAGAGACTCACCTGGAACCCAGCTGAATCTCTCGTTTATGATGTTCTCAGGCAACTGAATGTGCTGCACCAGGCCGCCTCATGTTTCAGTCGCTACGATATTTGAAATATTGCGATACATGTATATCTTTGTAATGTACTACTCATAAGGTTGCTGAAAATCCATCGACAGCCCACGACCGGTTTCGCCCTTCCAGTTTGGGCTCATCAGGTAGGCGCAGTCCCGGTTTCTGTCAACCTTATGTTCTACTTGAAACCAAATTTCACGAAATTAGCGAATATACACTCATTTGGTTCTTTCGAGAGACTCACCTGGAACCCAGCTGAAAAAAAAACAGTCTGGCATTTGTAGCCCTTTGTATTTCCCCAAAGTCCAAGAGGTCCTGTTTCCAATGGTTCCAAATAAGGCTTCCCCATACAATTTTTTTGGAGATTCCTACCTATCACGGTTATGCTACTCACTACTCACTGCTACTCAGCGTCCTCACTGTAAAATAACTCCCCTCTGTAAGCTAAGTGGTCTGTCCACCTTCACTATATTTTTTCAAAGCCCAGTATCAGCGCCGGACAAGGCAACGAGTAATATAAACGGTATGTTTTGGTACTTTTCTTTTCACTTTTCTTTCACTACGGCTAAAACGTCTGATGTTGGTCACCTAGGATAACCAAAGACATTGGAGTCAAAATTTCTGCCTTACAGCCGTTTTTCTGCTTGTTTTTCGACCTACTTGTTTGACTGCTAAAAAATCCGGAGGCTTTTATTGATTGGTGCAGCCATTTTCCTTTCGAGCCCAACATACAGAGGAAAAAGTCTGTTCATTATTGTCCAGAGAGGCTCGAACACTGAGGTACTCTGTTTCTCCTTCCGGCTTCAATAAACCCAATCAAGCGTCATCAGTTGCCTTTTTGTGGGGTCTACTCTGTTCGTAACGGTGATAGAATTTCACGGATATACTGAAGAATGACCCTGTTAGAATTAATTTCAAAAGTTTATGGGGAGCGTTTTTCGGTCAGAGAATCCCTAAACTGTGACAGTCCACGACGCGGCACGGATCGCCGATGGATCAATCAAAGTCCTAATGAAATGGTTTAGAAACATTTAGCCATGCTAAAGACACTGTAAAAACTATATAAACGCAGACAGGAAGATAGGGACGACCCATCCAACAGCACACTGATGATGCCCTCTCGATCGCAAATTAAGCACCAGGCTTAGCGAACAAATCTGCGACGGTCCTATCAGTTACCAATAAATACATCCGAGCTAACGGACGCATTAGTCCACGGAGTCAGTTCGTTGTGACCGACTCTTATTATTTACCCATTACGAAATCGGAGCTACACCAGGTGAGTCGAACAAAACAGCCGGACGCTCGGAGCATTAATCCTCTTGCAATACGGGACAAAGGTGGCGAGATGGACCAAGTGGTTAGAGCACGAATTTACTGACCGGAAGATCCGTGGTTCGAACCCGACCTCTGCCTCTCGACTTCCCCCCTGTCTAGGCTTGGGCAACCTGACAGTATCCCAACCCTCGTGCCTCTTTCGTGTGGCATGGCAGCTAGGCACCGAAAGGGCGCTACAGCATTTGGAACTGCATCAACTGCCGATAGACCCCACGATGTTCGCCACGTCACAGCCCATCCTTGTGACAACGCTTTGGAAGGGCTTTTGAGGTTCAGTATACCTCCAAGGGTATTTAGACGCCGATGATGATCTCACCAGTGGAGGATACCATTTTAACATAAGTCTGGTAGATCAGTCGAACAGACGTTAGCTTTCCCGCTTTATTCGTGCTACAGAGGAATTCCTGAACTAGAATTCAACCGAATGTGGCTAATGTAGGACGCATTTGTACGTCCATCCCTCGCGTTACGTGTTTGATCGTTTTTAAACAGACAGCCAAGTGGAGGAATCCTTTTCAATATCTCTTTATCTGACTCGCATGTATAGGTGGGTTAAAAAGCAACCGTCGACACATAATCAGTCAGTTGTGACAAAAATCCTTGAAGAAGAAATCAAGAGCAAGGAAATAGAACGATACATGATCGATTAGGACATGGGGTTTAATTGTTCCGAACGGATCACTGAGAATGCTCAATTGCATCGGTTCTGTCTGTCTGCTGGTGCATGATGTCAGTAGAGTTGTGGTTTGGCCAACAACGTCTGGACAAAATGATTTTGCAATCAAATTTCTTGATGCGGGTGAATTAGCTATATTCAACATCTGTGTTCTCACCGGTGTCGGCAGTTTTAGACTGACTTAGTAGATGGTCGTAAAGTCAGTGGTCATATCCACCACGTGGTCGACTAGCTGAACCCAAACCGCACTGTTTATAGGTTTTAACGAAGCCTTTTGGCCGAACGACGAGGGTGTCATCTAAACATATTGCATTGTAGCTGACAAAAGGGTTAACTAATGCAACGCATAAACAGTTACGAAACCGCGTGGATATTACCACTAATTGTTAAAATCATCTAATATAAGTAAGTTTACAAATACCGGCACCCGTGGGAACACAGATGTCCAATGTGGCTGATTCTATCGTCATCCGGATCCATAAGCTGGAACTTTGATTCCAGAGTTATTTTGACATGTCGTGTTTGTCCTGGTTGAACCGCAACGGCTCGGACACCATGCGCAAATAGACAGAGCATTCTCAGTGATCCCTACGGAATACTTGACCTTAATGTCCCAATCGATCCATTTATGGCATAGTCTTTTAACTCGGTCATCTTCCCTAAGTGCACTTTTGTTTTGAACTGTCTGTTTGTTTGTAGACGGTTGCTTTTTAACCCATGCGGACGCGCGAGCCCGGTGATGAGATGTTGAAACAAATTTTCTCGGTTGAACGTCTCTCTTTAATCGGTCTCTGAGAGTACTTCGGTTTACTTGGTCTTTCGGAGTAGGCCGTCCTTTTTCTACTGTTTTTACTGATTTCATCAAAGAAATCATCTGCGAAACATGTCATTCAGCCCACGAACTGGTCACAGTGGCACTCATTCAAACTTTGTAGCATGATGTACGTGACGTGATTTCCTCCCTTCGGTGATTGCCTATAGAACATTCAGAAGGATCAGTGTTTTCTCCCCCTCGAACTGTTTATCCCTTAATATGTGGTTCTTTAAGGACTTTCCCAATGGATTGCCAGGTGCTTGGTGGTAGACTCCTGCTACACCGTTTCGACATTTCAGATGAGACCCATTCGAACGGGAACAGTTTGTACTCACTTTTATTCACAAAATACCGCTGTTTATTTTGGTCGTTTTGTTCTATCACGTCAACTGATGCACCTGATATACTTGACTTTTCAGTGTGGATTCAATGCAGAACATTCATGGTGAGTTTGCTTTCATGCCACACTGTTTTTTCTTGTTGATTGCATTCAAAGTGGTACCCGTCAATGCGGTTTACGGTCACTTAGGTGACGAAATTCGCTACTTCATCAGTATGGGTTGCATTCAAGATCCAGCCTGCGTGTATCGCCACTGGACCAGTGCGCTTTAGAACCAACTTTCAGCCAAAATTCGATCGACTTGGATGGGGAGCGGGATACGAACGGGTGATACGGTCTTCTCCTGTACTATTTTTGATGCGGCGAACAGATCTCCCCAATGTGCTGGTATAAAGTAAACTTATCGTTTCAAGCGTCAGATGCCTTACAAGATACTAGGGATCAATCGTGATGTTCATTTATCTACGACCAAAAACAGACGCCCTTGTATTTCTCCAACGAGCAACAATAAATCACTCCTGGAAGAAAGGACAACAATCATTTATCCCAAGACTTCTGTACGGATACTTATCCGTCCCCAACAGTTTAGGCCGATTATGTCAACGCTAGCATGGCAGTTTTGAAGAGTCTGAGTTTGGTACGCAAACCAACTCACAAACAAGCTCTAAGTTGCTCAAAACCTCAGTAGACTCACTGGAACGATTCGGACTCAAATCGACGATACATAATAGGTACTGAACGCACTCTCATGTTGTCAAGGACAAAATTCAGTTTTCATTAATAATGCTTTGATTCCTCCACTCAGACGTAACAAGACACCATTCAGGAGATTTGTGGACGCAGTCATTCTGCGAATTGCCTGCAGAGCAACACATTCTAGGAACCAGTTTAGGGTAAGTCCGTGTAACCAGCTTTTCAGGACTCGCGGGACATATACATTACCCACAGTCTTTCCCTCACAGGATACTGCCCATTTTCAAAAAAGGGGCTCCTAGTAGGATCAGCCTGACCCCGGTTGTAACGAGACTATTGGCGTCACTGGTGCTTCATTGTCTTATGATTGCTCGCGAAACACGGACTCGAGGGCAGCAAGGGGCTTTCCGGCCTGGTAGGGGTTGTGTTGACTAAATCATCACACTCCGTCAGGTGCTAGAACAACGCCATACGTATGAGCGACTAACAATTCTAGTATTCCTGGATTTCCGAGGTGAATTCGACTCCGTTGATCGGTCTGTTCTTCTTGCCACGCTTGCCCACTAAGGAACGCCCCGTAAGTTTGTAAACATAATACGTTCTTTGTATTCTCAGACTTCCGGACGTGTGAGAGTGTACGCGTTCTCATGTTCGAAGAGGCGGAGAAGGCGCAAGTATTCTTGGACGAACTGACCAAAGTCATCCCGTCCTCTGGTATGCACTTTGCACCCACAAAGTGTAAGGTCATGCTCGTGGACGTGCAGTCACCGAACACGCCACTTACAATCCAGGGAGAGGCGCTGGAATTTGTGGAGCGCTTTACTTATCTTGGAAGTTGTATTAGTTCTGACTGTAGTGTGACAGGTGAGGTGAATGCACGAATCTGCAAGGCTCGGGCCGCGTTTGCTAACTTGAGACACCTATGGCGTCTGAATGGTTTATCCCTGAATCTGAAGGGACGTGTCTACCAAGCTTCAGTATGGGCTGTTTTGTTGTATGGCTGTGAGACTTGGCCTATTCGAGCAGCGGATCTGAGACGTCTTCAGGTGTTCGACAATCGTTGTCTCAGAACCATAGCTCGTGTGGGTTGGTGTCGGCGAATCCGTAACGAGGCAGTTAGAAAGCGTGTTTTCGGTTGTGTAACGGGTACTTCCATTGAAGAATGTGTCCAGCACCAGAAGCTGCGTTGGTTGGGACATGTGTTACGTATGCCGAACCATCGTTTGCCGAAGAGAGTGCTGTTTTCCATGCCCAATTCAGAGTGGCGTAAACAGAGAGGTGACCAACCCTTGACTTGGCAGAGGATAATGAAGGAGATCACGAAACGCCTGGGTGCTACCAGTGCTACTCGTCTTCCAGGATGAAGACCGCGTGATTCTCACTGTGCCTGGTCGGAGACACTACAAGATATGGCTGCCAACCGATGTCAGTGGCGTTCTTGTTGTCAGTTTCTATCCAGATTGCCTGAGTGAATGTCTGGAGACGTTGGCAACGTCCATTCTTATTCTTTTCTTCACAATAAGGCTTTCAAGTAAATCATGTTTGTACGGCAGCATCAGTGTTGAACAGCGACGTTATGCTGCCGATGATGGTGATGATGGTAATCTGTTGATATCAATAGGAAGCAGAGATTTTACTCCCAGTTGACATTAGTGCAGTTTTCTTTCCTTATTCCACTGTCGACCTTATCGAGGCAAAACGATGTCAGCTACAAACCCCATGGGTTTTGGGTTCCTAGTATCGACTTCTGGTCGCTTCAGCAGATGGTGATTGGCGACTGTTGTTGGTGACAGTGTTGAAATTTGAACAGGGGTTTTACACTCGCTACGCTCCAACAAATGGGACCGACTGCCCCCAGATGAGATTAGCAGAGTAGCAGGCTTCTTTGAACGTGTTTCGAAACCCCTTGACGTAATCACCACCGCAAGTACATTGGAAAAAGTGTACATTGGAGGAGGTAACCAGTAAGCCTGTCTTTTATAAGTTGTTTTCTTTCCGCATTCGTCAAATGGTACTAAAGTCACCAGTCTGAATCCTCTTTTGAGAGTTTTTTCCTCTTTCAACAAACTCGCCCATCATTCCGATTTCCTAGGAATGCTGTTCGATTAAGAACATTACCCGGCTTCTTTTCTTGATTCATAAGCTTTCCAAAGTTTTGTAAAGACGCTAGGGCATTGTCTGGATCTGCTCAGCTATGGGACAGAACCCACGGAACTCAAGTTGCTATTTTGTTCAGATCATCTTACGTTATGAAATGTTGATATCATGAACTATTCGTCTTTGTTTCTCATCACCCGGACACGCGAGAAAGGGCAAGGTGTTTGTTCTTCGTTATCTTCCAATTTCCAAACAATCTCTTTTCTTTGCTGCACTTCGTAGCCGACCAAGGATTTCCGGTTCGGTAAGGTGGGAAATAACCGATGTTTACTGTCACACATTTTGTTCCGATCGTTCGTTTAGGACAACTCAGCTGCGTTGTCTGCTAGTGCGAGCGTCATTCACTTCCAATCGTCTCCCACTTCACTTTCTTCGTCTTTAGGGGTGACGCTCCAATCCTGACCTATTTGATCGAGTTCATCTGCGCCGAAGAGAATGCTGGGGTCGAGCAGAACACACCAGGTCTCCAGTGAGTAGTTGGACGATATCTGTTCGTTCCTTTCTTGAGCCTCTGTACCAATGCACTGTGGTTACTAACTGAAACCGAGAGCCTCATCCGCTGTGGAGTTTGTGAACATTTTTCAAGGTGCTTGCGGGTTGAGCTGGCTGCTGGGCGAAAGCAACCATTAACTAGGTGGAAACTTCAACTGAATACTACTAAGATAAACTACATTTGACATATTATGAGTTCATCCAAGTAAATCCCACGGTTTTTCGACTTACTCGCTTCATTCCGACGTAATTTATCACTCAAATGTGCTGTAAGGCAGGTTTGTCCGATTTCGTCACTGTCCGAATCACTGAATCAGTCGCATTACCGAGCTTAGGGTTTATGTTATCCGACGTAGACTCATTTTGGCGGTACGTTCATCGTTCCGCGGTTGTTGGGCATCAAAGCTAATTCGTTTGACAAGTGTAACTGTTATTTTTTCCAATTCCAGCGGAAATTCTATGGATGTTGTGCAGATATTGTCCAAGGTCATCAGTAGTGTGCATGTCAGTTGTGCAGTTTTCTCTCTCTGTTTCTGGAAATCCGAGCCATTGTTAGAGACTACTTTCGACATGTCCCATGAACCTCCATTTTAGGACTGTGGGGAGGCTGACTCAGCTGGTACCACAGACCATGGTTTATGTATCTATTTTATCCAAGAATCCCATCAGTTGGGACCCAAAGTCAGGCCTTCGTGAGGTTGCAGGGTCAGTCGATCTTTCTTGAGAAGTTTTTATTCAACATCTGGGTGACCCCATGTGTAACAATTTGTATTCTTTCCGACCTCATCCAAAATTACTCACAGTTATGTCATATGGTCACCTATTCGCTTAGTTTTTGTCTCTTCGGTCAGTCCCTGTCATCACTTTTCCCTGTCGCTGCTTTGTTCTCCTTGGATCCGATACACAGATTCTGACCCTTTCAACTTTCTACTGTCTGGGACAGACAGTTTCAGTCCCCTGCAAGCGAGGAGAGGAGTGATATATCTCTGCAACTGGAATGCATTTCAGTTTTATCGATTCTGTCCCAAAAATTGCTGATCTCATCAGGTATTTTCTTCAGGGAGAGTACGTGAATCGGGCGATCTGGTGATTTAAGCTCACTCTTGTTACTGTCTACTTTACGAAAGTCGTGGCATTTGGTTTCCCTCCGCTTTTTTTGGTTATCGTTTCTTTTTCCACATTGTTTGTCGGTTACATTTTATCATTCGAGTGTAATTTGGTACGTTATTCCGAGTAATTTCATGTTGTTTTGTCGTTGCCCATCCTCCTCCTTTAGTTATACAGCCTCTGGCTCTTGCGATGGGCCTGTTTCTAAACAAATTTGGCCGACAAGGCTTCGTTGGGATATCCCACCCGAAGTGAGTGGATTGCCCGTCCAGATGCTTTAAGTTCATCTCCACCTACTAACTAGTTCGGGGGTTGTTCGTGCAAAGGTCTTGGCAAGTCGGTGGAACCGCTGCTTATCTATGAACACTACACACCGTATTCTCCAGGTTTGAACACCACAGAGGACGTCATAACCTAATACTTTTAGTGAACGCAACTATGTGTCTCCTTTAAGCTTGGAGGAACATTGCAATCGATCACATAAGGGCTGATTTCTCCTCAATGTAGGACCTGACGATCTGTAGTTCCTTACAGGAATTTGACGGAATCGACCAACAGTGGTAGTTGTCATCCTTATCATCGATAACACAACGTCGCTGTTCAACACCGATGCTGCCGTACAACCATGATTTATTTGAAAACCTCGTTATGAGGAAAAGCATAAAGGTGGATTGGAAAGGGACCTTACCACAATCATTCAGAGGTGTCTCCATCTCCAGACACTCATTCAGACAATCTGGATGGAAACTGACAAGACCGCCTTTGGCATATCTTTCAGCGGCCCCAACCAGGTGCAGTGGGGATCACGCGGTCCTCATCCTGGAAAGCGAGTTGCACCGACATCACTCAAACTTTTCGTAATCTCTGTCATACCCCTTTGCCAGGTCAGGGACTGACCGCCTCTCTGCTTCCGCCACTCTGAATTGGGGATAGCAAACGATGGTTTGGAATGCATAATACATGGTCTAACCAGTGCAGCCTATGGTGCTGGACACGGTCTTCGATTGAAGTCCCCGTTGCACAACCGTGACCTTGCTTTCTAATCACCTGGTTACAAATTTGCCGACACCACACAACGGCTATCGAAGCCCTGAAGATATCTCAGTGCCCGAACAGACCAACTCTTATGGCCATACAATCCGCACTGTGGCCACGCTGTGCACACGTCCCTTGAGATTCAGAGCTTCGTTTTATTGTTCCTCTTAAAGCTTATTCACGGAGATTACTACTCATAAAATCGCTGAAAACTCTTCGATAGCCCGCGCTCAATTCCACATTTTTTGTGCCTCATCCATGTCAACCTTCTTGAACCTACACTTATTTGCACACCACTTTGGTCTTGACAAGAGGCTCAAGTGGATCTTAGACGAGTCTCGTGTTTACGATGTTCTTTAACTGAATGTGGCCTGTCGATGTGTTTTCAGCAGTCTCATGAGTAGTCTTCTCCGTCGAGAAAATGTATACTATATCTGGAATATCGTGTCAACTGAAATATGAGGTGACCTGATTCAGCATATTTAGTTTAAGCGAAGCATCGTAAACAAGAGATTCGGCTGGATTCAGTTGAGTCTCCTGTCAAAACTGACTTCATATGCGAATCAGAGTATTTGTCGAAATCTGTCTGACTTGGACAGACACTCAGGCACTGCGCTTACTTGATGAGCCCCAAGAAAGCGAAAGTGGTCACGGGCTGTCCAAGGGTTTTCAACACTTCATTCGTGGTATATTCCATCGAAAAAATTTCGCTCTGGATGCCAAACTTCCTCAGATCAGACAAATCAGTTTTAGGGCAGGCTGAGAACGAAGAATTCTCAGCGACTGCAGAATTAGTTAGCATTAGGTGTCGGCTAAAAGCTGTTCGTTTCATTTATTGTTATTGGCAAACGTGCGTTACACTCTCGGGCTAGGGGTAGTATCCTACTCGAATTTAAACTTGAGGTTCTGGGATCTATCCCTTCGGATTTGTCGTATTTGAGATAAAGTTACCTGTTCTTTGTCGTTTCTACTTTTTGGGTGGTTTTGTACTGCAATAACTACGTTATCGGAACGGTTTTTTTGAGAACTTCTGTTTGGTTGGTTACGTCGAAACCACTTCTGTTAATGATTGATCTTGATTGACCGCCACGTGTTAACTCGGTCGACCTAAGGCTGGTTTCGACACGCTAAGCAGCCCCCTTATTCCGATCACCCTGAACTTCTCATTGATTTTCATCGCCTCGGACATTAAATGTACCGCCATTGCCGAGTCTATCCAGCTTTGAATATTCGTGTGCATTTCTTTAAGGTTTGTTGTGCTCACCAGTTATGGCGTTAAATTCTCTGGCATTCTTTCTCACGCAGTTTCGCAGTCTGTAGTCCTTTCATAGACGGGTCGTGATCTCCAGCTGCATTGGTAGTGGCACAACGTTTTCTCTTCTGGAACTACCTTCGAATGCGGAATGTATTTAGCATGTTTCGAATGGCTTTGACAGTCATGCCAGTACCCTCTCTCCGCTGGGCCCTGATAGCGGAACTAACACCTTTCCCAAGTGTCACTTGGTCCAACTTACCGTCATTTCTTTGAGATCTGTTTTTGATCACAGTTCGAATTACTGTTTTGTCTCGTTTTTCCGTCCACGTCGCTCTGGTTTGACTACATATCGGCTTCAAGATAGACTGACGAGCATTTGAAGAATTACACCCATTGGTCTCTCGTGAACGGTTGCTTTTAAATTCACATCACTCTCATGTGTCAAACAAGACAGTCAGCGAAGTGTGACTGCAGCGGACTCTCTTCGCGTGCAAAACTTTATGTGGGGCTCCAACCCATTGGGATACTCGCGTACATCATCAAACTTGTAAGGTTTTCTCACACCACATCGTGCTATATCCATAACGCCAAAAAAACCACTGGACAGACTTATCTGGTCAACGCCTTCTTTTCGAGGTCCTTGTCTAAAACCGACGGAGATTTCATTTCAGAAGGGCTTAGTAAACAATCGGCAGTTTTTAACTGGACTACGTCTCTCGTTTGACGCGAAAGCTTCATCACGCCAAGTGAGCAGGTCACCAAGTTAGTTGACCAGATTTTAAGGCAGACGGAGAACCAATCAGATTCGCAGGCCAGATTTCGTTCTGCAATCCAATCTATTCTGTCAGCATCAGTTTGCTTCATTTACAGGATGGATTCGCCTAGAAGAAAACCCCAAAACCTCCTCACCAAATTAACACTCTACAGAATAAGACTAGAATTCAACCAATGAGTGAAACGTTCGTCCGAGATGACGTTGGTTGATTGCGCAAAGTGGATCCCGGCGTTTTTGAAGAGTGGGTGGCGCCCTATACCTTCAAGGTGCAATCTGAACCCTGTGATAAGCGGCCTATCGTGTCCGGACGGTGAATCGTTCACACTACTAGTTGCGAGGTCGCAGATTCGAGACTCGGGGGTTTCCTGAGCTGCGCACGGCTGATGATTCACAAGAACGACAAGACAGCGATGAGACAGTGCTTCTCAGCTTTTTGATCTAGACTAACTTGCCTACAGATCTTACGAGATCTTCATTAAAATTTTTCAATCTTCTCATGTTATCAACAATGAAGATCCCATTGCGAGAACTTGCTGTTGAAACGAAACGATCGAAATTCGAACATACTTTAAGCTACAAACTGTCGTGTTTGCTGAAAGCTGTGTCCGTTCTCGAAGCGTTGTATCTGCCATAACAGCCTCTTAATGACTTCCAAAGAATTTGCCATGGAGCGGTTTGTGTACGTCAAATCTCAAGAAGGTACTGTATGATCGCTTTGTGTGAGTTCCTGATGTAGGTTGCTGATTTTCTGGTTAGCGATCTGGTTAGCTAGATGGTCGTTGGTGCACTATGCACAACTACGCACTGATGATGTCACCTCGATTAGTGATGAAACGTTTGCCCAGCTCAGCGAACAAGCCAACGACCATCTACGCTACCTGAGCTACAGACATTCTCCTCTATAGAAAATCTGGTTAGCTAGCTCATATAGTGGAGAAACTCCATCGTCCACGACTGATCTTGTTAGGACACCTTCACTATGGATTTTTGGCAGCCTGTAACGTCGTTGCTGAGTTCTGACAGCATCTATCTCGCACAAAGTGCGATCTCAAAGGGATCTCGAATACCTACGAACTCCGACCTTTCTCTCGTTTGTTATCGACTTGCTAATACCTCTGTTAATTTGCCCTCAAGTTCCATCGGTTAGGTACTACCTCACCAATGAAAACGGTCGCCTTTACTCACCACGACTGTGTCGGTACCCTCGTCCGTCTTCACACTGGCGATATTGTCCAGTTATTTCAGTGTCCTCAATCCCCGTAACTAGGACCGATTGCTACGTGCTCAGTCGCACTCCCAGCTACTCTGCACCCACCGAAGGGACCTTCTGAATCGCCGATTAAACACAGAATTATTTCCTCCGTTCCATTTCGCCCATCGCGAAATTTTCCAGCTATTTTCCAACAGACACGGCTATTCTTCACTTGGTATCTAACTGAAAAACTAACTGCGCCGCAGTGCTTGGTAGTTGGTTTTATTTTTTCTGTGACCTTACCAGAACGCTGACCCTTGGACTACGACTGCTTGGACTTATCTATCTGTCTATCCTTGCATTGCTGGCTTTGGGTAAGTTTGAGATCTCCATCGCCTTGATGTTGAGCATTTGGTAGGTCAGGAGTTTCGGTCTTAGATAGGTGGCTTTGTGAACGCACACGGTGACAGGCTTTAGTCAAACACCAGGCACTCAATCATTCCTCCGTTCGGATAACAAATTGGCTTCTCAATTCATCTTCCGTCTCGCCAATCGAGCATATTCTGAAACGCGGAATCCATAGTTGACTTCGGTCAACTGAAACCGTTCAACAAGTCGTTGATCCAGAAAAATATGCAAAACAGTAGGTAGATTTGACAAAGTTAGTGTTGAAGGCGATCTCCTGTGTATGACGTGTATCCAGCGAGGCTTGGCTTTTGAACACAGATGTTACCTCATTTTAACGCTTTGATTTTGTATCGTGTTGACCCCGGTTACGGTGTGTGACTGTTAAACCGAACAGCGCACGAGTTGTACTGACCCATTAGCAGCTTACTGATGCAGATTTACGCTCACTTTGCGGTCCCGTTTGTGACCCAATACTGCCCAACTAAAGAAATGTATCACATTATGTAGGTGTCTACGTTAAGTGCACGATGACAAAAAATACCCCTATAAGATGGTATGTTCCGGAAAAAACACAGTAGTTCGCCTGCGGAACAGGCCAAATTAGGATTCGGTGTCGAGTACTGCCATCTGGACGTAGTTGGCATGACAGAATGGTATTTACAAACAGCGCGGAATGATTCGACTTTTTCCTGTGAAAAAGGCGGATGACGCTAGTGAATGATAAACAAACGGCTGTGGCATCGATCAAAACGTTTAATAACTTGTAGTTTACAGGTTCGGTGGACTAAACTATTCTCAAATGTTGGTTCGTGTCATTCGATTCGTTTTTTCGCGGTGTATGAGACTTTCTTTGGACGTCTGTGCTCCAGAGGGCGAATCCAATCAACTGAAAAACAGAATTACATTCTTCACATTCGTTTTTTCGCGGTGTATGAGACTTTCTTTGGACGTCTGTGCTCCAGAGGGCGAATCCAATCAACTGAAAAACAGAACTGCATTACATTCTTGCAATCGAATACGCTGATTTTATTGGACAGTACCCCCCTTGGGTACGCGATCAACAGTCACCGTTCCAGAATTTGGAGTACTTGACGTTTTGGTGTGAACTTAAGAAGGCAAAGCTCCGACCTTTCTACAAGGTGCCGAAGGCAGACCAATATTTTCAAAGAAACCGTATTTTTCAGCAATTCCTGGAATATTCTCACTTGAAGGCGTTGGTTGGATTGAAGGACGATAGATTCGATGTGCGAGGAATTAGCTTCCGGTGCTTGGGGGGTTTCTCTAGAACTAGTGATTCTATCGTATTAGGGTGGTGGTTGTATCGTGGATGGAATAACAGCCAAGCACTGCAATCATCATGAACATCGTATTCGAAAGTGCGTCCTTGCTGGAAAGAAAAGTATGTAGGTGAACGGGGCACCTCCACAAGCATGGAGCTGTTAGTATTGCTCTTATTGTAACAGCTGAATTGCCCAGCTGACCCCCGTCAAAGCGAATGTATCAGCAAACCCCTTCACATTCTGGATTGCTCGAGACACCGGTGCAGACCCGAGTCCATAGAACAGCTAGACGAATAAAGGAAGGGTCCTCAACGTACCATCCTGGTAGAAGGATAAGCCAGGATTGCCCAGCCGTGTTCGAACATCTAAACAGTTGAGTTCTATAGACTATATGAATGGTGAACTGATGATTGGCGTTTGTTGCGTATTCTAAATGGTCGTTTAACTCTGTATTGGTCCTTAGCTCCCTTTTCCACTCACTATGGTATATCAAATGGCACGGTAGCTTCAGACAGCCCTTTGTAGGGACCAAAAAAGATTATCACAACTGTATAATAGGGTCATCACAGAATGCTCCACTTGTTCGTGCTGGAGGGGGCGAGAAGTTCCGAGCTATGGATGCTCAATCCGGATTGGCTGACATTCTGACCAATTAGGGCATGCCTTCGTTAGGTCCGTGCACGTGACATCCGTCCAACTGACGTGAAGTTCGAGTAGCTGGCCTCCGGGCAGCATCTGCCCCAGATTAAGGCCACATAACCAGATGAGAGTAGATTATCACGTCAATAATCATCGCAAACCAATTGAACTGATTTCAGTGTCATACTGATGACACTGCTTACAAGATTAGTGTTAGGCGATTTGCTGACGAACAATCTTATTTCACCAAATCGAAGCCGGTCCTCTTTAACCCGAAACCGGTTGTTCGAGCTGCGAAACAGGCAGCAATTGGTGGATCAGTCAGTCCAGGTTCAAGCGCGAGAATCCCAGGCTGAGCGGCTGTCGTCGTGTTGTAATAAATATTTTCTCCCGCTGGAAGAAGCGACCAACCAAATGAAAATGCCATAGTTGTTTGGTTGACAGGCTTGTAGTCTTGTGATAAATGAATTTGTAGCTATAGGTAGTTGCAAAATGTTGGCTGGGACGGGCACAAGGATAGAGTATGAAATTTCAAACGTTCAGCCAGCCTTACTGTGTGGTAGTAGAAGATCAGACTAGGAGCGAATGGAAGACCTCCTGAACACAGCTTGCATTCGTGGTACCATTAAGTGCGTTTGCTTGGCGAAATATATTCATTTGCAAATTATTTTGGTGTTAAAGGAGGCACAAATACGATGTTCTTCCACCAAATATTTTGCCCAAAAGTCGTTTTATGTTTCAGTTGGTACCATATTTGAATATCGCTGTATATATCTTCTTGATTAAGAAGTTTCTGACAACTCTTCAGTTGCCCATGACCCTTCTTGGAGGTCAACAGATAGGCGAACTCCCCGCCGCCCGATGTTTTTAATTGAATCCAAATTGCGCGCTACTCAAGATTTACACTCACTCGCAAATTAAGTTCGTGTTAACCGGTGACCCACCCGAATCCCAGTCTTTAACTTAATATGTTGTGAGATTCCACGCATTGCAGTATGTTTTCTTGACGGAATACCCTACGCACGCCTGCGATGACCGTCAGTGTATTCTATTTAAGCCCATCGAAGAACCCCATTTTTATTAATTACCCGTAAATGGGGTCGAATATGGGTTGGTACACGCTGTGACAAACTTTAGAACGCGATCCACTGTTTCACCTACAGCCTTTTACTCGAATACCGTACGAAGTGAAACATGAGGAGGCCTTCGCGCAGCGCACTCACATTCACAGAGCTTCCAAGTAGTACAAACTTAATTGTCTTTAAATTTGGTGATCAAACAAAACATTACTCGGGGAGTATGCTACCTGACGAGCCCCAAGAACAGTGGGATCGGGTGGTGGGCTGTCGAACGGTTCTCAGTAGACCTATAAGTAGTATGTTCCATCAGGGAAAAGTCTGTTTGTTTTTTCAGTACTCCAGTGCATGACCCTCTCACTTCTCGCTTGGGATCAGTCCAAACGCCTTCGGGGTGGCTGTGGATTAGCCTCGCTATTAGTGTTCTTCCTATGAAACCACCTAAGTGTTTCACACTCGGCTTTCATCATTAACATGAGAAGCTTTCGTTTTGTCATGTCTAACAGATCTGATCTCTAAACACCGCTGCCTCTCGTTCTGCTCAAATATTTCAGTGTGTACAAGCCATCGAAGCCTCATACAATATTGCGCGCAGTCTGGCTGATTCAATAGATCTGTACGTGATGCGATTTCGCGATTTCGGAAGTGGCTTCATGAAGAAGGCTGGTTACTCTCCAGACGCATTCATGCAAATCTCCCTACAACTCGCGTATTTCATGGTAAGGATAATTAATATGTTGGGCGGCGCCGATTCACTTGTTTGTTGACATTCATTTGTCCCTCGTCTTTTTACAAAACAAGTGGCATTCAGAAGCACTCAACTTGCTTCTTACTTCCAGTTTTTGCTAAAGCCAAATAAACCTACGGTGGCTTTTGTTTCATAACAATGCAAACTCGTACACCAAATGGGGGAATCCACCGCGGTTCCTAACTAATCTGACTACCAGTGAAAGGAAGAAGGCCTTCTCTGCGGAGTTATTTGTCAGAAAATGCCAACTGAACAGTTACAGTCTATTGAACAGGGGAGCAAAACTCTCATATGCATCTTGTTTACAAAAACGCGTCTTACTGAACTTTCCTGGATATTCACTGACTGTTGCTCAAATCCAAGCAAATGCCACAATGCTACGCCAGAAATTCCGCAAGAGATCTCACTTTTCAAGAGACGCCAGGCGGATTTACAAGAAAACATACTACCCGCATGCCTTCTCCATCAGTAGTATCACCGTTATACCAGTATTCTAGCAAAAAGGATTTGTAATACAAGATCATTGACATCATTCCTCTACTTGAACAAACTGCTGAGAGATCTTCTCTGGTTCAAGAAGACATAGTTCTTTGTATGGACCGTACCTGTCCTAGCATTTAGACCTTTGGTACATTGTTTCATCATATCTTTGTTATTCGAACTAGCACCTATGCTTCCGTACCCTTTCGATTCGCCTCCCCTATTTCATGAAAATCATGTTTACATCGAATTCAGAGCAGTTCTTTGGAGAGTATAATCAACTGTAAAACAACCCTTCTGTCGCCGCGCAGTCTGAGTGAGTGCTGAGCTGCATTCAGCCGAAGTGTTAACTGAGATGGTCCTCTTGATTAGGTAGTTCCATCGCTTCCCCGAGGCATCTTCCATGGGTGGGGTGCATCCTCATAGCTAAAAACATTCGAAACCGAATAGTCTGTTTTGCTGTTCTGCTGCTGTGGGCTCTTAATCGATTCCTGTCAAGATTGGCTCGAACTTATCGACCACAATCGGTGCAGCGTACAACGATGAATAGTGCGAGAAAGTGGGTGCATAAAAAAACAAAGGACATGAAATATGGCGGACTCAGGACGAGTTATAGAGGACTGGACATAACAGTGTCATCAAATGCATAATGTCTCTTGGACGATTCAATGACTCACAATCGCTTATTTGCCTTCTTCCCAGTTCATGCCCTGTATTGGGTACAACCAAAGCAGGTGTGCAGGCGGTTAAGTCTATGAACCACTCTCCGTCTTACAATTGCTGACCTCATGTTACCATGGTACACGTGGAATACTTCGAAGTCACTGGCGATCAAAGACCATCTGCCTTCCTGCATCGTCTCGATGTAGAGTTGACCTCCAGTTATACCCTGAGTTGAAGAACAGTAAAGTGGCTTCCAGTGAATCTAGCAACAATCATGTCCGCGGCGATGCGTCTCCGTTGATAAGAGTTTTTGGAAGCCAGATTCAATGCATCAGCCGCGTTTGATAGTTAACTCAAGCAGTCTCGCAGGGGCAGTTTGCACTTTGAAAATGTAAAGCCTATGCCGAATCGCGTGCAGTTCCTACACAGGTGAAATTTGAACTGTGGCTTTTGTCGTTCTGTATGTGTTGGCGGTCGTCAGGTTTATCTCTTCGAAGCAGTTTGCTGTCACATTGTGGATTCGTTCAGCCAGCAGGACCGGGAAACTGGGAGAGACGACCCTGAAGAATACGGCTTTTGTGATATCCGCTGAAAACCCTCACGCGTGGACAAACGCTGGACTGTGGGAGATGTGGCGCGGATGTTCGGAGCACCTGAAAATGGAAAGTTCGACATAGAGTTACCTAAACGACTGAATTGAATGCTGCTCTTGGATCTCTAGGCCTTCTACGTGTGTCGCTCTGATCAAGAATTAGCTTTAACATGAGTGTGTGAGTGTATGAACCTGTAGAACGGACAAAATCATGCCTGATTTTTGCGACTCTGCTTGTTGTGAGCGTCGGTGAAGCTGCGAAAAATACTAGTATTAATTGAAACTACTTAGCGAGAGTGACTGATGGCCCGCCGCTATTTGTTTGGTTCCTCTTCCTTGACTTGTCGACACGATCGCATCTTAAGATCCAGGCTTGCGCGCTCCACCACATTAGGGTGTCAGCTCTTGTTGTGAATAAGAACACCGCTGATTCCCAATTGCCCGGCCCTTTTCATTTCTCTAAACGTCTAAAGTTGGTGATTTTAACGTTCACACTCTTCCCTATTTTCACGAAAGATCGCTTCTTCAAAGACACTGTCGAGTGAAAGAGGTGCATTTCTTGCTCAGTTTCCTCATAAAAACAGTGGTTTATAATTTTGACGTTGTATGTGTACTTACCGACGCAAATAGATAAACTCAACGCTGCTGAAAAACAAGAAGCGGTGTCCGGAAAGAGCTTGGTTCCTCCGGTGCAGCCTTGCTCAGCATGGCGACTCATCTTGTATCAAGTCTTCCCATTACTGCGTGAACAACTGCACTCCAGGCCTCTCCATCGTGCCAGGTCCTCCCATGATGTAAAGTGAAAGGGTACATGCTTACCTGAAAGCTGCTTGAATAGCGGAACTTCTGGCTTTCCTAACTTTGAATTCCTGTCTTCAGTTAGCTGTAAACAAGCCGTTTTGCGGTGCGAGTTTCGATCGTACCTTTTCAAACGACATACTGTATTCAACTCCAACGGTGTTTGCTCTCCGATGGACCCCAGTCTTTCATCAACTTTGTCGGAAAAACTCTTCCCGCACACTTCAAGTGATATTGATCAAGAACGCCTACTTCTCGTCTGCATATAACGCCCGCCCCCAAATGCAGGCCGATACACGAGGGTTGTTTAAAAATTGTGTGATCTATTCCTGTCTAAGACAGAATATACAGCTACACATCCTTCAAACCCGGGTTCCACGGCACGTGGTCGCGTGTTGGCTAGCTCCTGGAGTGGTGGCTTCTCGAATGGAAGTTCCACTCACCTTCCTCAGGGTTACTTATATACTGATAGTAGTGTGGGAAGATGTGATATTTTTCAACCGATGTTTGGTTCATTTCATATTCAACCAATGACAGGTGCCCCTGAACCATATCTCTTAGCCAACCATTGTAGTTCTGCTTCAAAATGCGACGTTATCGTCTGCAAACATCAGCCGACAGACGTCGGAGTCGCTCAGAAATTGGTTTTTGTTTTCAACACGTGTTCCTTCCAGTTTCACGCATGATATCTTGGACAATTTTAACCCCGCATAGGAGGATTATTCGACTAGTTAACCAGTTTTTACGTTATTACTCTGTTTTGAGATTCATTAAGGTATGTAAGTGACTCTGTCCGTGTGTTTTTCCCCTTGAACACATTTGTAGGTCATGTGTTGTGCTTTTGGTACATTTTGGTTGCTAGTTTGCGGAGATGACCTTTCGTGTTTCTATCCTTCGCATCAACAGCCCCGATCTACATTTTTCTTTGAGGGAAAATGTGACTGCTTAGGTAGCGTCGATGGAACAAACACTGACGCGCCACTCTGCTCCACTCCACACCCTAAGAACTCACTGATGCTATCTGATCGACTGATCAAATTCCCCTCCCGGGCGAAATTCTGTACCGTTGGGTCCGTTGTAAACGCACACTCCATAATCAATGTTGTGCCCGTAATTTACCAACCCAGTCGTGGTGAAAAGACGTATACCTAAAAAGCAACGGTCGGAACTAAGTCTCTTAGCTAAAAATAGCATCGAACAGATGACAGCTGTGTAGGGTAGGTTCGTTGACTGTGAGCATGTCACTCACTCACCGTATAATAATCACCCACTCGGATGCGCAGCGTTCCACACATACAACTGCACTCACGTGACCAAGTTGTCTTCGGTTTATTTAGCAGCAATCAGCCATCAAACGTTACATGTGATACTATCTTATAAGAATACGCACGTGAGTAGCGACCGTCCGTCTGCTGACCTACACAGGTCATGTGCTGTTACCTATGATAGGAATTTGAAGGTGTGGTCTAAAACTATGTGAATCACAGCCGACCTACGCAGTTGGCTGGTATTTTAGAATCATAAGTTTTGTGTGGAGAGGCTCTCATCTGATTTAGCTAATACGATTAGGCCTTTGTGTGAGCAATTCGATTTTGTCCTAGCGGCCAGTCGCCGTAGATCAGAGCATGCCGACAATAAGCTGGCGGACCTGGTGACAATAATCAGTAAGTAACTTGATAAATGACCTTGAGTAGTGTCTGTTAAACGCCACAATAACTCACTCGTCAATTGACCCTGTGAATGTCTGACCCCTTTTTGTAGTTGGGCAACCGGGAAGTGTCATCCTCCACTGAGGTTCTTCTCTAGTTCCTTTCCGTCGTATCTCAAACGTTACTGGACCGTTTGATTTTCAGTGGTCTGACATGCTTGACTCATCCAACACGCCCCTTACCAACTACAGACTAAATAGCACTTTGATAAATCCACGAGATCATTTCCACATAAAAGCCGTCAACATCCTATGTCAAGGTGGCAAACACAAGTTGCTTGCACAAACTTTATATCCTCTTGTGTCTCTGAAACACAAGATACAAGAATTAAATATTGTCATGCAATTTAGGGCGCTCAGGACAAACTGAGCTGCTTCGCATGATCCAGAAGCAGTCACTCGTGGAATATATGGCGTTCGGCCCCAGAACGGAAGGTGTTGCTATCTTTTCGAACACCAACTACGCGACCTCCGTCGGCCATGGCTCTGCGGTTCTTGACAGGGTTCACAGTTTATGCGAAAAAGTTGCCCGTCTCGGACAACCAGAATGGTTCAGTGGTCACGTGAAACTTGAAAAAACGTGCCCACAATAGATGAAGTGACCACAGAATCAATAGTCTGACCCATTGAAGTAGACATTTCAGTTTCTGCTTCTTTGTTAATCCGTCGTTTCACGAACCTTAATCGAACCTTAAACGTGCCCACAATAGATGAAGTGACCACAGAATCAATAGTCTGACCCATTGAAGTAGACATTTCAGTTTCTGCTTCTTTGTTAATCCGTCGTTTCACACGAACCTTAATCTGTTAGCGTGATTCTAATCGAATGAAGAAACCCTATACTAAATTCGTTACCTCAGATGCAGAACATGTTGGAGATACATAGAAGATCCGCAATGTTAGTTGTTTTGACCTCAAGGTCACATGCGGCTGGCGGTGAAGGACACCCATCGGCATTTCGTAAAAAATGATTTTTTCTACATGTTCGCATACTTTTGGATGTGAATGTGCTGCCCACACGTCCTTCGTCAAAAAGCATCGCCTGAAACAGATGTCTAATCCACTCCCGTTCAACTTTGTCATTGATGCAGCGATGCCGATCATGTCCCGGATGATCCTTGTACCCTTCGTGTTCGAGTAGTTGTTGATGGCTATCTTTTTCCATCTGGATTATCAAGATTTCTGAGCAGAAAACGAAAACGTTGTTTTTACGTCGTTTTTTGGCATGCGGTGTGTGACCATGAACGGTACATCCAAGAAGGTGCAATGACTGGACGAGATTCCCATAATTTAAGGAGCACCTATAGAATGAATCAGTCAGTACTGTTGACCGGTGTACTGCTCTCATCCGTGGCGCTAAAAATGCCGTATATCATTGTTGTATGACTATGGGGCGCCCTATAGGTTTAGTAAATCTGATGCGTCTCCAGGTCTTCCGCTATTGAAGTTTCAAAGTCGTAACTACTTTAGACAGGTGATAATGAACTCTTACGGAGTTGATTCGTAAACGGATGTTTGGTTATTCAGCGAACAATCCAGCTGACACAGCAGCATCTCCATCCTGCCCACAGATACTGAGATGTTGTCTTCTCGAATGAGGCTGATCGCGCATCTCATGTGGTGGAAGTGCCACTTTCTTTACGGTCACGAAATGTCACCGGGGCGGTTGACGAGCTCAGCCTTCCAGAAGGAGATCCTTGCGGCTGCCAACCGAATGATTTCATTCGCTATCACTTTCTGTCCACATTAAGATGGTGTTTAGAAGTGCACGAACTTCCATATGTTTGCAAAGCTCAATGTCAGCCCCGCAGTATTTTCGAGTCTTATTCTTGTTTATTCTCGTGCCCCTTTCCGAATTCCTTGTGCGATAGTGATGCCTCCTTGATGGTCTCTGCATTGGTGCATACATCCAACTGCACTAGTATTTTCGAGTCTTATTCTTGTTTATTCCCGTGCCCCTTTCCGAATTCCTTGTGTGATAGTGATGCCTCCTTGATGGTCTCTGGATTGGTGCATACATCCAACTGTACATGAGGGCGATTACTATTATTACTGTCCGTTAACATGAATCGATATGACTCAGCGGTAAATACCTGAATTCCACCAACAGCTGATCACTGAATAACCAAGTGACAGTCTCAACCGAACTGAGAGCACATGGGTTCATCAACACACAGAGTTTAAGAAAGTGTAACAACAGCCACTGTGGCATGGAATTAGAGGGACGTCCAGATATTGGGTAAAGTGCAAAGCACTAATCGGAGGCTTTTTACACGACATTATCAGTCGACAGAATCCCTAACTTCATTTATTTGTTTCACGCACCCTTTTTCCACCTTGTATTGTATTTGGACTTCAGTTGCCACAAAGCATACTCCTATAAAAGTGAAACTGTTTCAAACTGCGTTTACCACCTGCAGATCCAAAATCCATTGATTCTAACTATTTGAGGTAAAGTGTTGGTGGTATATATGGGTGATTCTTCAATTTTTTCTGCGCTATATGCTCAACATCAGGGCGGGTGGCAGTGTGATGCGTTTGACCTAATGTCTTATGGAATCCAGATTTCGTTCATGGTAAGTATATTCGTTAGTACATTGATGATACTGCTGCCGACGCAGAATTTACCAGAAATTTGTCAATATTTTGTGGTTTGCATTCTACATACATAGTTTCATGTGCTCTATGACACCACAGGACACTGGAGATTTCGCACTCGTTTACGAGTCATCCATGACCCGAATATTTCGCGAGGGACGGACAGAAACGGTCCGCTCGTGCTCGGCGGAAGTTGTAAAATTTATCCGGGCCATGTCGGACAACTCCACTACAGTAAGTTTCAGCCACTTATATCCGGCAACAGCACCTCCGCATCTCGTTTTTAATAATGCGTTTCGAGTGCAACACCTTTTTCAGATTCTTTGTCACATCATAAGTTTATGTGCTCCTCAGTTCCCTAACCTTTATCAGCCGCTGCACCTCGGCAGCGATCCGATATCTCTTCATACTACTAACAATCTAAAAGTAGTTCGGAGGAAGAACAAATTTTACCGTATGTTTGAGACCCACGCGGGACCTGGTCACTCGAGGAGTTAGTCAGCAAGTATGACCATCTTGTGTGAATCTCGTGAGTGAGTTACCTACAGCGCTGATCATGCGCTCGAAACCACACGGTTGAGCTTTCAAACTACCAACCCGAAGATGGCAGGTTCGAGATTCTCTGATGCGCACTGCCGAGGATTTCCAATGAAGATGAAACAGCGGTACAGTACTTCTCAGCTTCTCAACCTACTTCGGCTTCACTTAAAGGTTGAATCACCCATAGAATTTACACCTGTATTCATATGACACATCCGAGCTTTGTTATTGATCCAGAATCTCGGGCCTCGGTCACGTGACTGTGGAGTGCATTCATTTCCTCCTTTCCAAATCCGCTGGAAAATAGATAACAAAATTTGCCACCTTTCCATTCCATGCTTTCTCTAAAACTAGTCCTGTGGTGGGGCATAGTCATCAGATTAAACATCTCAAACTCACGTGGTATTCACTTTGGCAGTTTTTTGCAGCCAAATGTTTTAACCAATACCAGGATGGAAATTTCGTGGCTGCACACCGCTTCCACACATCCGCGAAGCAAACACATACCATTAGCTTGCTTTGAACAGCGTATTCAGTGGACAAACTGCTATCACATACAAGAGAATCAACTGGGGTTCATTGAAATCTCCATGTAATAATAATTTCTCTGCTTAGTGCGTGGTAAACACGTTGTTCTTTGAGTGAGCTTTTCGATTGACGCAGACTGACACGCCCATACCGGTCCTCCATCTCAGACAACCTCTTTTACAGACTATTTTTCGTGAACTGATTTTACGAGACCGCGTTTAGAAAACGGTATTCCACAGAATGAACGGCTGTTTCTGCTTATTGGCCAAGAAAATACCGTTTGGCGGACTGACTGAATCCGAATCGGAAAGGTGTTAAATCGACTAGCGTTGCCCTTTTCTTACCAAGTGGACGATTCAGATACAACAGCTGCGAGCGAATCCTCAAACCATACTGCGTTCGTATAGATCCATCATGCTACGTGCCTTAAGAATAAAGTGAACAGATTCGATCAAAATCGATCATCACAATGCTAAGTGTTATCGTGCTGTACGTTCAAACATTCGTGGTCAGTCTTCTTGAGCCACTTTCAACGCTATGAAGTGATAAGATAACATAAGGACATAACACACTACTCATAAGGTTGCTGAAAACTTCCTGACAGCCTACGAGTGATTTCACTTCTCTTGGTGTGTTTGTCGAGATCACTCGGATTTAGCCCTACCGCTTAAGAAGATGGACAGCCATGAATAGCTCTTGAGCTTCGTAAACTTACTGGTGGACACAGTGGCCCTATCTTCATTACTGAGGGTCCCCAGTAGGACAGAATGATTATGGAATTACTCTGTCTAGGATAACTTATTGTATCACTATTGAACTCTTATCGGCCCAGATAAAATATGACTGGCCACGATGATTTGCAAATTTACCTTCGAGCTTTATGGGGCGATGAGATGTAAATGTTTCTTTTCGTGAATGTGTGAAAAGCAAACATGTGTTAGAAATTTTAGCTCGTAGCCTTCAGGCATTGTGAATGCATTTTACTTCCTCTTACATCCGTTTCAGGCCGAACACTGCATCGAACTACTTCGTGACGCTACTAATCGTCACGTGAGATTGGTACGGGATGCCATGTCTGGCAAGGGAGTTGATCGCCATCTGTTTGCCCTATATGTTGTTTCCAAGTTTCTTCATATGGACGATCAATTTTTGAAGAAGGTGAGTCCGGATGACATTTCCGAATGACAGCTACCGCTTTCTTTTTATCTGGGGATTTCACCACATTCTCTTTAACTTCGTCGTATGCTGTCTCAATCAGGTGCACAGCGATCCCTGGCGGTTGTCCACTAGTCAAACGCCAATCAACCAGACGGGCAGATTGTCATTTCCCGCCGACCATCCGGACGTCGATCGCGGTTGTGGTGGAGGGTTTGGACCGGTGGATAAGAATGGCTATGGGGTTTCGTACATTTTTGCCTCGGATAACTGCATATGTCTACACATTTCTTCGAGCTTCGGGTGTCCGAACACTGTGAGTTACAACTTGTTCTTGAGTGTTTGCTAATCTTGTGGCGTCGTTATCCTGTCCTCGTTCCTACATTTTTCATTCACATACTCCTGGGCTTATAGGTGTGTGTGATGAGCTCTCTACAAACTTCGCCACAAAAGGTGGTGTCGTCGTCGAAATAATAAGACGATTGCTGGAAGGTGTTCAAGACCTCAGTGTTCAAATCGTTGCTGGTGAGAACCCTGTCCTATCTGGAGTACACAGACGGTGTCCCTCTCATCTTTGAAGACGAAGTGCAAAGCCTGCTGAATAAACTGACCACTATCACACCATACTTCGGCATGCTCTTTGCAAAGTCATGCTTCAGAATGTGCACTCTCTGAACATACCCCTTGCATTTCAAGGAGAATCACTGGAGGTTGTGGAGACTTTTACATGACTCGGAAGTATGTCTGATGAAGCTAGCGCATGAATCTCACTTTTGCTAATTTGCACCATTTATGGCATCACTGAGTCTCAAAGTATGCACGTACGTAACGGCTGTATTCTTGTATGGTTGCGGGACATAGACTCTACGTACGGTTCAAGCAGGGAATCTCCTGGTTTTCAACCACCGATGCCTCAGAAGCGTTATTGCTTTCAGATGGCGTCAACGGATCCGTAACGCGGCAATTAGGAAGCGAGTGTTTGGTTCACCTGCTTCAGGCACGGAAAACATCCAACACCCTTGTCTGCGTTGGATCGGCCATGTGCCACGCATGTCCAGGTATCGTCTACCGAGGCCAGATTTCTTTCTCCTTGTCAACTTCACAATGGCGCAAACCACGAGATGGATGACTTAGCAAACAGAGGTTGCTGGGATTACGAAGATTGTCAACTTCACAATGGCGCAAACCACGAGGTTGCTGGGATTAGGAAGAGTTTGGGTGTTGTTGGTTCGGTAAGCCTTCCAAGATGGAGTCCCCGCGGTACCACGTGTGACGATACGTCGCTTGACGATGCACTCTGAGGAAGGTGGAAGCAAATTTCTAGAGTAAACTAATCCTAAGAGGCCGATCGTGGTTTCCGCAGCATTCCGTCGTCTCGTCGTTCAAATAAGATAGGCCAAGCAAAGTGATCCAGGTCACTGGATGTGCAGCGGATCAGTGGAGCAGGTGAAAGACATTTTAGTTGATACGGTAATTCACTGTGTTGTAATATCGCGTTATTGGTCTGTCTGTGAAACGGCATTCCGGCAGATAGTCTGCGCCACACCCGCAAATGCTGCTTATCGTGGTATAATTGTTTGTTTTTCGGTAACGTCTTGTTCAACTTATCACTTTACGATCAGACTGCGTTCCACCAAACAAGGCATGTGGTTAGGCACTTGGTCACCGGATGTATGAATCACATGATTAGGTGGGTGTGGCTTGTAACGTTTGACCAGACCATTCACCGAATTGCCGCTTCCTGCAAACCAACGCCAGTAACTCGGTGTTTCTGGAATGCACGGTGCTCTGAAATCTACACACCGAAAGGCAGTAGCAATCGCTTCGCAGCGTTGTAGGTGTTGTCTTTCCCGACAGTGCACTATCACCTTATTGACTATGATGCACAGGTTGGAGGAAGCTTTGATGTCAGTGTTTGCATGAGAGATGGATGTGTTCAGATACGCGCATCCGTTGATTACTTCGGACATCCCAGACTCATACTAGATTTGCTGTTACGCTCAACCAACTTTTATGATGGCACTGTGCACTTCGGAGGGCTAAAATGCACTGCAAGATGTCCACTGACAGTGAACTACTTAATTGTATTTTTACATTCGAATGAAAACTCAATAAAATGATGACATGTAGACCTTCCACACGCTTTCAAGATCACCGTGAAAGAAGTTCAACGCCAAAGGTAGTTGACACGATAGGGGCTATTTTATATCATTTTCGGTCCGTCAGTTGCCATGTCTCTCAGTGTCTCCAGCGAAACACAGTGAGGACCTCAAACTGGAAGGCGAACAGTACCAACAGCATCCAAACTTTTTGTAACTTCTTTCATTCCCCCCTGACGTCAAATTCTGCCCATCTCCAGATTTCCGCCCCTCCAAATTAGTCATAGAAATGAACGTTCTTCTCGGCGAGCGATGACCTGACATGTGTAGCACCGGACGCAGACACTTAGCTTCCAGTGCTGGATTCATTCTTTCAGCGAATTACCGTCCGCCTTATCCAAACCCCGTTTATCGATCGTTAAAAAGATCGTTCAGCTGAAGCACCGTTTCGATGGCTAACTGCCATGCCACCCGAAGGTTGCACGAGGCTGGGACGGTTTCGATGCCTAACTGCCATGCCACCCGAAGGTTGCACGAGGGCTGGGATGCTGCCAGGTTGCCCAAGCCTAGACAGGGGAAGTCCAGAGGCAGGGGTCGGGTTTGAACCACCGACATTTCGGTCAATGAATTCTCGCTCTAACCGCTTGGGCCATCTCGCCCCCGTCTACCGATCACCACATCCAGCCATTTTCGCCCGAAACTAATGACCGATGGGTACTAAGAACACAAAGGCTGTTTGCCGTTGAATCAAGTAGTGGTTTTTGTTATTGCTATTGTTGTTTTTGGAGCAGAAAATTCGTGATTATACTTCACCGCTGAGCACCTATCAGTTTCTCTCCCTCTCTGTTTCAGTCCTCTGAGCGATTTGCAAGAACCATCGCTCTTGCATTAAACCGTATTCGTGCTTTGGTATCAGCTCCACGACTATCAAGTGGAGTATCCGACATTTACTGAACAGATTATCTCGTTTTATCGAATAACCGCCGTCCTTTGTTCCCCCTTCCTCCTTGAGTTCCTGTGGTCCACTCTGGGTCTCGGAAACACCAACTGTAACCTCATTTATGGCTCTTCCATACTACCAGTATTTCTTTAAACATTTGATTTTAGTTATGACATTTTTTTATTTGACTCAAATGTAACGGCTTTATTCAGCTTGGTTGATTCCCATTGCTTCAAGATGGTTCAGTGGTTAGAGTGCGAATTTACTGACCTGATAGTCCATAGTCAGAACCCGACCTCTGTATGTCGACTTCTTTTGTCTAGGCTTGGGCAACCCGGAAGTATCCTAGCCCTTCAGGTTCTTTCTTCAGGTGGAATGGCAGCTAGGCATCGGCTGAACGATTACCTTGTCTCTGTCACTCCAACTGCCTCATATACCAAAATTTGTTCAGGTTTCAGTGGTCTCAACAGCCATAAACTTACATACTCAATTTTCGATCCTTCGCGCACCAGTTTGGCTATCGACTTCCGATGGAATCATGCTTGAATAATGGTTGCGTGCGTGTCCTCCAGCCGTCTTTTCTCTCACGAAAGCGGTCCACCCTTTGGAGTGGTATACATGTGTCGCAAGATGTCTGACCTATAGTTGTAACGGTGTATACTACTGATGAAGCACGTGAGTGGTCTGCGGTTCGGTGCACAAGCTCTCCCTCTGAATATGATGGAAGATGAGGTTTACTAAGGAAACTATCGAGCCGCTTTTCAGTGTTCATTCGTTATGGTTCGCTATTCAATGAACGTTCAGGAAAGTTCAAGAGGACACTTGGGAATTTAGCGAAGTACAATTAGTTGCAAACTAATTTGGTTTCTCCAGAGACTTACCTGGAACCTAGCTGAATCTCTCGTTTGTGATGTTTTCAGGCAGCTGAATGTGCTGCATATTTCAGTTGCTACGATATTCGAGATATCGCGATATATGTATATATTTGTAATGCACTACTCATGAGTTACAAATGAGTGTGTTTCGTTAAATTCGTGCAATTTGGATTCAAGTAGGACATAAGGTTGACAGAAACTCCGGGATTGCGCCTACCTGATGAGCCCCTAAAAGGGCGAAACAGGTCGTGGGCTGTCGACGGATTTTCAGTAACCTTATGAGTAGTGCATTACAGATAACTTTTCTACGAAGGGCAGCGCCTGAATAGCCTACTTCTCTAGTCATCTTCCTTAGCCATAGCCCCTATAGAATCCAACAGTGTTTTTATAATGGATCATATTCGGCGACACCTTAAAACATTGCATTGTCAATCCACTTATGAAAACGTTTGGGTTACAGGCACCGACCGATGCATTGTAGACAACAACCTGTGCACAGTGCCCCACTGGGGCCATGTTTGTTAGCGTCACTAGGCTCAAAGTTCCGATCTACGTAGACAAGTACTACCAGCGGGAGTAATTTTTATGTATTCCACGGGTCAGCCAGGACTTCTCCTCCCGTAGGTCATTTCTACTCATCACATGATTGGATAACAAGAGCTCTGCATTCACAACACCCAGTCACGTGAGCACAATCTATGGAATGTGGTAGGCCGAAATCTCACCCGTGAGTAACTTCATCCAGTCTATGCTTGGAAGACACCCATTGTCTTCTGTTCGCAGTTCCCATTTCTGACAGTATATATACATGGAAGTCATTGCAGTTTTGCTTCTAATTTCACATCGGTGTCATCAATGTCAGCGGCAAACTTGATTTTCCCAATTCGAGGGACGGGTCCACTTTTGGTATGGTCAATACAGCTGCCCAAGTACTTGAACTGATCAACCAAACTGATTAGTAGTTCCGCAAATAATACGTCTGGGTTTTTGTCTGAAGCAGCCTTGCAGTGGCGCTTTTGCAGGTGCAATGCACTGTGCAGTAGAACTGTTCAGGTTACGCAGTGTCACCGCAGCGTAAGACCCAAGAAGTACCAGTCTTCAGGCGAATGTATTAAAAGAACTGTCTATCCTGCTGGTTTCAAGACTGACTGGGATCGTTTCATGATCACGTCTATAATAAACGCTAGCAGGAATAAGGGCTTGGCACCACCAAATATGAAGTACTTCGGCGAAATCACACTGGTCACGTGACTTAACTTAAAACGCCTTCGATAAGGTCGAAATTTCAGTTGGGAAGTTGCCGCCAAAATGCACGAAAATCAAACAGACATAGTCTTAAGTTAGGAAAGACTGCCAATATGGTCGTTGAATATATTGATACTATTCTAGTGTTCTTTGGAGACAGAGGGTGTAAACTATAAGGAGCCACCCATTTTGATTTCTTCCCTGATCAGATTACGATCAGAGAACATCTTGGATGCCACAGCTACTTCTTTGACCAAGAGATGCCACATTGATGAGCTTTATTGCTTCAATGATTCGACGAGCTACAGTGACTCACACTTTGTTCTACAAGTTTAAACAATGTCGTAGGAGAGTAGCAGTACCACAAATAATGGGAACGTGAGCCAATCTGGGGCAAAGGTCGCGCTTTTCCTTAAGACATACGTTTCGGGATAAAGAGATGTTTTTCTCATATGAAAGTAACATGTTTCTCTCACTTAAAGAGGAACGCCATGGGAAATAATGAATCCAAGATCCACGAGTTCAAAATAACCAAAGACCGCCTTTGACCGCCGGTGTATGCAAAAGGAACTAAATATGATTATGTTGAAAAAACGGGGGTATATGTATGTTCTGGGTGGGACAGTTTCAGACGAATCTGCCCTTCTAACTGATCACTGACGTGAGATGTATGCTTCAAACTTGCCCGCTCGAGTGAGAATCTCATTCTGGTAATCCTACATTGACACCGGTTGCAAAGAATTTAGGGATAACGGTCATGCCTAGAGTGCCGAGACAGTGGCAACTCAGTACTTTAGAGATATATCAAATGGTTGCAAACTCCCACTCCAACATCAAGTTTGCCGATGAGTTACAACAATTTAACTTCATTCCTTTGGTGGAGGTTTTGCTCACATGCTGTAGCAGTGAATCGCCATCCTGGACTACTTGTCGTAAACGGGACTCTGTGTCCCAGTAGTTCCACTTTTTTGGCTCTATTCTACTGCACAAAAAACGGAATTTCGTGAGGTTTGACGTGTTCAGCCTACACAGTTGGTTCTGGTCAGTGTTCATAGTCGGTGCTCGATTCTAATGAAGATGCTGCATATAAAGACGGATCTGCTGATAAAATTTTAAAGAGAAACATGTGGCCGAAGCCAAGGAACAACGCTGCTTCAACAGACACATCCTGTGAGATATTTACAGGCCGCTAATATAGATCATTCTTTATGACGCATTCAATGCGGACTAGGTAGGAGTTACATTCACCAACCGACCAATGGTCAGTCAAGATACATCAGAGGCCGGTTGTTTCTCGGGGCCACAGGTATGTACATAGGTTCATTTTGAAATCAGGTACGGTCATGAACTAAAAGCTGTCATCACCTTCTAGATACTTTGGGGCTATTCATAGTTGATTCTTACGCCAGTCGCCGAACATCGGTATTCTATTTTCTTCCCAAATACGATCAGTTCAGGGACACGGCCACTGCACGTCGTTCTCCCTTAGAAAAGATGAGACTGACCGTCTAGAGAAGGTGCGGTTGCTCGCAACCAAACGGATTAACAGTTTTGGAGATGTCCTGCATGAAGAATGTTCACAAAGACCTCACTTTCTGTTGGACTACCGATGTCTTGCACCCACCGAATGTCCATAGAAAAATTTGCCGTAGAATTTTGGGACATCTTTAAGACTATCATTTACGAAGGTCTCACACGGGGCCAAACTCTCAAGCTGTGCAAGTCAAAAAAACTTTCAACGCTGAGTTTGACTTTTCCTGCCGACTGGTTAAGTATATGGGTAGAACGATCTCTCGCCAAATAACTTTAATGCCAAGTCAGAGAGATGTTTCAGACGCAGTTTGGATGCTCATCTCTGAGGCAGTGGGGGCGCCGCGTTTGTACTTAAACGGGGTAGGCGTTTTCATGAAATTTCAGACTCAATGCGGCTGTTCCGGGAAATGTGGAAAAACAATTTTGATGGTTAGCGAATATATACTCAACTGCAAACTAATTTGGTTTTTCGAGAGACTCACCTGGAACACAGCTGAATCTCTGGTTTGTGATGTTCAGCAACCTTATGAGCAGTACATTACAAAGATATATATGTATCGCGATATCTCGAATATCGCAGCGACTGAAACATGAGGCGGCCCGGTGTGGTTGTCAATCCACGTAGGATCATTAGAAGAAACCGGGGGGTGGGGGTGGAAATCCCAACCGACCAAAGGTCACAGCATCCCTCTTACACAACTTTCTTAGCACTAGCTTACCCACACAGACTGACAGAGGGTTCAAACGAAGTTCAAGAGGGAACATCAAATGAACCGAACCAGAAGCACTAGACCCTAGGCTGGACCCAAACACGTAGGTTTCCCCACTGACCCAACACTTGTTCAACCACTCT
>NW_008751815.1:788122-789524 GCF_000715545.1 Opisthorchis viverrini
CCCTCTAGAGAAGGTGCGGTTTCTCGGAACCAAACGAATTAACAGTTTTGGAGATGTCCTGCATGAAGAATGTTCACAAAGACCTCACTTTCTGTTGGACTACCGATGTCTTGCACCCACCGAATGTCCATAGAAAAATTTGCCGTAGAATTTTGGGACATCTTTAAGACTATCATTTACGAAGGTCTCACACGGGGCCAAACTCTCAAGCTGTGCAAGTCAAAAAAACTTTCAACGCTGAGTTTGACTTTTCCTGCCGACTGGTTAAGTATATGGGTAGAACGATCTCTCGCCAAATAACTTTAATGCCAAGTCAGAGAGATGTTTCAGACGCAGTTTGGATGCTCATCTCTGAGGCAGTGGGGGCGCCGCGTTTGTACTTAAACGGGGTAGGCGTTTTCATGAAATTTCAGACTCAATGCGGCTGTTCCGGGAAATGTGGAAAAACAATTTTGATGGTTAGCGAATATATACTCAACTGCAAACTAATTTGGTTTTTCGAGAGACTCACCTGGAACACAGCTGAATCTCTGGTTTGTGATGTTCAGCAACCTTATGAGCAGTACATTACAAAGATATATATGTATCGCGATATCTCGAATATCGCAGCGACTGAAACATGAGGCGGCCCGGTGTGGTTGTCAATCCACGTAGGATCATTAGAAGAAACCGGGGGGTGGGGGTGGAAATCCCAACCGACCAAAGGTCACAGCATCCCTCTTACACAACTTTCTTAGCACTAGCTTACCCACACAGACTGACAGAGGGTTCAAACGAAGTTCAAGAGGGAACATCAAATGAACCGAACCAGAAGCACTAGACCCTAGGCTGGACCCAAACACGTAGGTTTCCCCACTGACCCAACACTTGTTCAACCACTCTGGCACACTAAAATCCCTCGGCCGACACCTAACAGAGATTTAGCTTGACTTAACTGATTGGTTCTCCTTCCGCCTTAAATCTCCACCAACCTCAAAACCTAGTCACTTGGCCTGACGAAGCTTTTGTGCCAAAAGCGAAACGTTGCCAGCAATAAATCTACCGACTGTCACCAAACTTCTTCGGAAACGATAGGTTTCTCTTAATTACCACCGATTAACTGGCACAAAATCAAAAGTAGTCGGAACGGGGTTCAGGGTTTATTTAGTAAGATGGCACTTGAGAATTCTTATTACTGATCGATTACAATTTGATTTTCTGTCTCAAGTAGGCGGTTGATGCTACCTCAATCTAGCCTTTCGATTAAAAAAACGTCGTTAACGGCTCTCGTCTCTCTTGAGATGACCTTTTTGCAGCATATTCAGTTGAGGAACTTCGCAATTGAGAGACTGATTTGAGATTCATTCGAATCTTTCCCCATAACCAAAGTGTACTCGGAGAATGTCGTACTCTTTGGGTTTAA
>NW_008751815.1:789632-802185 GCF_000715545.1 Opisthorchis viverrini
AACTTCGCAACTGGGAGACTGATTTGAGATTCATTCGAATCTTTCCCTATAACCAAAGTGTACTTGGAGAATGTCGTACTCTTTGGGTTTAAATCGAGCATAGTGTTGACGAAAATTCGGGGACTCTGCCCGTTTGTTAAGCTTCAGTAAGAGTGGAACCGATTGAGGAGGATCGACGAATTCCCAGCAATCTGTTGAATAGTGTTTCTTCAAGGAAAAGCCCACCACTTCCTACCCGGACTCTCTGTAAAGATGACTTCTATGGTGGTTCCATACTTCTTCCAACGGGGTGAATACGATTCAGTTTACTTTAAAAATTGACAGGCTTTGGTAGACATTTCCAGAAGTTTATCGCTTTTGGAGACGATTCCAAAGAGACTATCGAAAAAGTCTCATCCAAGGTAGAGAGAAACCACGCAATTTTTCATTGAAAACTAATGCTACTAATCAGTAGCTTTAAGCAAGCGATTAAGCAAGCTCACTTAAAGATCCTAACCCTGCAGGCAAATTCTAGATTCAGTCAGAGCAAATCATCTATGTGCAAAAACGCCAAACCACCGCGAAATTAGTGAACAGAGTTAACAAGTTTCACAAATTGTACAAGCAACTTCAACTAATAAGCCTAGCAAGCACGGAGAATGATTGGCATCACCTGACTAGGGAGTCCTGACAGGCGAATCAACTGACTGACAAAAGCAGGACAAACTACCAGTCTGGAGGCTGTTGATCTGAAACTTCCTGGGGGTTCGTGAAATGTACATTTGTTCATCTCGATTTTTCAGGACCACTTACAGGATGAAACCTCATTTGTGGATTGCCATATCTTCTCACACTACCATCAGTTTATACAAAGCTCGGAGGAAGAGTGATTTCACTGGGTGAGTGAAACTTCCATCAGAGAAGTCGCCACTCGCGAAGCCGGTCAATATGTGGCCACGTGCCTTGATATCGTCAGTGAAAGATGAGTGGCGTTATACCCTTCCCAACTGTGAGCTACCCAAACCTCTCCGAATTGAATACTGTTCACGCGCATTATTGATGCGTCGATTAAGCCGCGATGGGACACCTCGTTGCATTGGAGAGAATCGTCGTTCAAATGGTCTCTGCCTCCTATTTTAAAGCGAATCGGTTGGAATAAGTATACCACGAGGGCAGTTCAAACGGGACTGACGTGAGTGCAGATCTGTTGAAACTGCCATCTGCCACCAAATATCCCGGACAACTGTGGTATTCTATTCCCTCTTTCGAAAAAGGGCCTCCGATTTAGAAAAAAATATGAGAAACAAAGGACTGAGTGACCACGTAACAAGCCAGAGATTCATAGTGCTTTCCAACCGAAACGTTCACCCAACGGTTGATGTATGCATGAAGAGGGGATAGTCAAAAGACCTCTGTTTTGGTATGTTCTATCCTAATCATATATTACATAAACTCACCGGATATTTTGTTGATAACCTAAGCCAGACCCGGAGCATTCTAACGCCCAAACATGCAAAAGGTAGTTTTCGGTTGGTCAGTGTGACAGACTGTGCCTCGCTAAGTTCAGAGACATTGATATTGAGACGTTTTGTGCCAATGTTCTTTTACAAGAGACTATGGTGTGAATTCATGCCTAGCGATTGCAGCTCGCCACAGTCACCACAACGACTTTGTGGACGGTATTTTGCTTATCGCTGACCGCACTTATTCTCCGAGTGGATGATTTATGCAGCCCCACAAACTTCAGCTCTGTTCCATCCAGGACTTGGTGCGGCCGAAAGCATTCGTTCTGAAAGTTTGGAAAGTTTTCTTCAGAAGACACCCATATCAAATTGATGAGGTCCGATTTGGACTTGAAGAATACAACCACGACGCAGCCAATAAATTTATCAATTGAGGATGGTCGCGGGATTTGTAGAATGCACACTCACACTACTCTCGTTTGAACAGTCTTGTCCTGCCCTAATCATTTTCGTGAGTCCCTACCAAAGATGTGCGGAGATCGAACCCCGGAACGGCCAACGAATTGTGCTACTGATGAGTTCTAATAAGAACGAAACTCGAGTTCAGTACTTCCCCCCTTGGTGTAGGCTCACATAATGATGACTGCACCAGAACAGGAGAACAATTGTTCAAACGAGAGTTATTTGAGTGTACATTCTGAATTTACCAGTCAAGCGCGATCATGTTGCCACTTTCTCAACTCGTCGATCACACAGTCTGACTTGCGGTTAGAACGGTAATTACGTCGAGACTTTCACACGAACATATAGGCAAGCATTTCTCAGAGTGATAGACAAAGGCCCATAGAACTGAGGCATGAAACTGTCGCTTGAATACCAGAATTTGCAATGCCCATTGCCAACTGCTTTCTGATAACCAAGCACAGTACAATCTATGGTATATTCTCCTAGCCGTTAGGGTGACAGCATTTATTGATTAAACCCATGTTCCTCATTGATTGGCCATCAAACCTCGATTACTGCTCCAAAATCTCCGGTTCCAACCAACACAATAGAATTCATTTAAAATCTGTATCTATTTGACTCCCTCGTAATAAATCTCCTGGCTTTAACTTGTTTTCACGTTTTCAGAAAAGGCGAACATTCATTTTGGACCGGTTTTGACCTCATTAAGTAGCCACGTGGACACATTAAAAAACGAAAGATCTCATACACAACAAGATCAACGTGGCACTCGAAAACTTTCCAACATGCAACACAAGTCAATCAATTTTGGACAGAATTACCAGTGAAGGGAAGAAGGCTGCGGAGTTACTTAGTAGAAAATACCAAATGAACAGTTACAGACTAGTGGATAGGAAAGCAAAACTCTCATGTGCATCTTGTTTACAAAAACTGAATATCCATCTTCTCATTGAACGTGTCTTCCTGAACTTTCCTGGATATTCATTAACTGTTGTTTAAATCCAAACAAATGCCACAAATTGACCCCACAAATTCCGCCAGAGATCTCACGTTTCAAGAGATGCAAAGGGATTTACAAGAAAACATACAACTCGCATGCCTCCCCCATCAGTAGTATCGCCGTTATACCAGTAGCGCCTACGTTTAGACGCCTTAGACGAACGAAAAATTCGCATTTCTGATGCTTATAGCTTTTTGAGACGTTGTTTCGATTTCCGAAATAACCGGAAAATAAAAGGCTGTCATTAGGATAGTCAGTTCAACAACGTGTTAGCAGTAGTTATTGCCGACAGCCAGGGAGCACGAAAATTAAAGAATCACGTAAGGTAGGCTGGCGCACATCTACTGATTGTTCTAATCACCTTCATGGTTTCCGATATTGCTCCGTCCAGTCGAGTGCATCTCTTCCGCCCCGACCCCTAGAAAACTACAGGTGACGGTGCCTCTGGCTAGGAACGTATGAGCAAACCAGAGGTCAGATCTTAGCGGCTCGATCTTGTCTGTTGCCACAGCACATTGTTCCATCAATCAATGTACCCAAGATTCGACGACAGGTGTCTTCTGTTCATCAACCATGTAAACGATGTTTTGCGGCGAATCTCACCAAGTTATTCGACAAACTTCCTGGTCACTCAAAACTTTGTCGTTGGCTGACCGCCGTTCGTTCATCTTCATGCACTCTGGCCAACCTTAGTTGTGGCAGTAGCTTTCCAAGGAAACTTTTTTTCATTGAGTCCGTATTTGACCTGTTTGCCCTGTACACATTTTCACCGCTCACTCACTTCGTAAGTTTGATGAGAGTGGGGCAGTTGTGGTCTAAACCAGACAGCTCCTAGGTCGTTTTTAAATCATGGTGACGGATGGCACATGCTGACATTTAATGACAAGACAAGACGGTGGGCTGCTTCGAAAATGGGTGTCCTTGGCTAGCAGACGATGCATCAGAGCACGGACGTACAACACTGTCAAAGCAGGTGATTGAGACTTTGTTGTATCCGGAATCAAATCATTCCTGGCCCAGTAACAAAAACTTGTGGGTTCAGTGGACGTCCACCACAACCGACCCTGCTTTACCAGACAGTGAAAGAGGAGGATGACGAACAGTGTCTGCCAGCATGCCATCCAAGCGAAACAAGCACCCACCGAAACTTCAGTTAATCCCGTATGTACACCTTGCAGTTAAGCACAGTCTGCAGGAAATTCCATAACATTCTTCATGACACTGTCCATTGGTATGGGCACGTTATGTTCGTAGGTGTGACTAATCCTGTCCGAGCTAAAACGATGGTCTTATTCGACACTGCCACGTCTGTAGATTGCGCGTACTCAGCCGAATGTATACTTAGCTTGAGAGGTAATTTTCCAGTTCGATCCTGAGAGACTGTTTCATCTGTCCTGAGGGGCTGAAATTGTACTTATCCCCTCTACATCACGTGAAGACGTGATTAGTACACTGTTCGAGGGGCGCTTGACTTTTGACCTTGAGTCCTAGCTGTTCAAGGCCGTGATCAAACTTCAAGCTATGACAAGTAAAAAGTGGCTAAATCACTTTCGTTACGGCAATGTTGCTGCATATAGGTAATTCGGATTCAACGCTCAGTTGTTAGTCTGTGTATCGAGCTTGGCAGTTGGACTGCGGACGTTTCATCATCAATAGAGGTGACAATGTCGACTCATCCCGCACTGACGATATCACCACGACTGTTACTGAAACGTTTCCAACCCAGCTACCAAACTTTGCGAACAGAACTACAGAACCAGTTTTGGCTCCCCTGCGTTTGGGCCACAGCGTTGAGTGAATCGAGATCGATTGTAGAGGCCGTATTCGAAAAACTGAACCCACTCAACATGATTGGTCGAACGGTTCCGCTCAATAATTCTGAGTTAACCGCTTACGTGACCAGTTGTCGTTTTTACCTAAGCGACCTGCAGTAAAATCTCTAAGGTTAAGCAATCTAATCCAAGCAGAACTTCGCGTTCGATCGGCCTATCACTTAGCGACAGCTCAAATTCTGAACAAGATATTGCAAGAACCAAAGACGTGATTCATTCTGTCCACACTAACCTTGAATCAATAGATTGCAATTTCTTTACTGGCTTTGGCTATTGGTGATGAGGTTTCCACCGGACTAGGAAACATCAGGATGTGTACCCACCGCACTTGAGTTGCGTTACTGTGTTTACCCATCATTTAGCTTTTGAACCTTGTCAGCTGTGTTTTTCTCCCAATTGCGGCTTCCAAGATAGTCCAAGGTCGATAGTTCAGCTTCGGCTAATCGCACAGTGAGATAGCAATACTGTCTGACCGACCTGTCCGCGCCTGCTACCAGAGGGGAGGCGTTACATCTCGTTAGGCCACTGAACACGTTTAATCGAGCTGAAATGACTGTTCCAAAGCAGTTTCTCCTCTGTTCGGTTAGTAGAATCGATGCCTGCTCACACGTGACCACCGGTTGACGTAAGTGTGGCGTTGTACTGGAATGAACCGAAAGAAGTGTACATTTGCACACAGTTCGACGCCGCAGATGAATGTACCCCACGAAAAGGGAATCGGGACAACAAAGCGTGCCACAGCATTACCCGTTCGACACGTAAGCCATACAAAACTATGGGGAATAACAACGGATCACGAAATGTAAACAGGTTCGGATACTTCCATAAAAGCTATACAAAAATAGCCTATCTGCTTACGCTTAGTAAAATACCCACATTAAGTTGAATGTTTCTTAAAAGAGTACAGAAGATAAAGACTGTGGTTCGTTTCCGTGTCCATTCCAAGATGAAACAGCCTCATCGCGATTGCATCTTGGAAGCACCCGCCCAAAGCGTTTCATCTATTGTTGTACCAGATCGTACTGGTCCAGATACACCAAGACAAGCTGAAATGCCACATCTTGACTCTTGCAGACTAAACTGGATGAAGTTTAAGGGACTTGTGATATTTTTGGATAAAATTACGCATAAAAGAAGGGTCCCTAGCAGATCTCTGAAGTGTTGTGTGTGTATTCATGAAACCTATCGATGCCTGCTTGGAGTCAACCACACTAGCTGCCAGAATCACACATTATTAACCTAGACCTCCTACTTCATTCGGCTATACCACTGAAAGGAAGAAGGCCTTCGCTGCAGAGTTATTTATTAGAGAATGCCAACTGACCAGTTACAGACCATTGGACAGGGAAGCAAAACTCTCATTTGCATCTTATTTACAAAAACTGGACACCCGTCCTCTCTTGAACGCGTCTTCTTGAACTTTCCTGGATATTCATTGACTCCAATCATTCATTGCTCAAATCCAAGCAAATGCTGCAAAGCGAGCCCACAAATTTCGCCACAGATCTCCCTTTTCAAGAGACGCAAAGCGAATTCACGAGAACAAAACATACTACTGGCGTGCCTCCCCAGCAGTAGTACCACCGTTACACCATGATCTTTTGTGCATATAGGTCGATTTAGTTTGTCAGTAGTTCCGAAAGAATAAACATGTGGGAACATGTAAAACGGCCAGCTGCATGATTTACTGGTTTCACGGGAACCCTAAGGCAAGATAAGTTAACAAGACAACCGATTGTTTCCTCAGTGCTTAACGCCTACCACTAATTCCTTTCCAGTACAAAATTAACTTTCGTTCAGTTCTCAGTTGCCTCAAGACAACCGTTACTAAAAAACTAATCTTCCGGTCCAGGCTCCGATGACAAGCAATTGGTAGACATCTTGCTGATGTTCCAGCGTGTCTCATGCGCAAGGCCACCGAATGTTTGTGCTTTCGACACATCGATTGTTTACCAAACCTCTCTGAAACTATGACCATCCAATCGGCCCCGATACGTTCCAGGTTATACAACTGGTTTTCTCTTCAAGTGCTACGGACAATGTGCATCCGTGTCTCCCCCGCTGTTTGGAAAGTATCTGCGAAACACAAAACGGTGTACCTTCGGGTCCGGACCAAAGTTTGTGGGGCACAATGTGACCTTGAATGCCAAGTGTGGGTGATATACCGGTCCACATTGCTCCCGCCAATGATAAGCCTCCCGCAAAACGAAATGAGATGGCGTCCGGCTACACCCATGTATAAGTCGACAAACTCTGAACACCCATTGTTCTTATTAATTCAAAAGTGGCACGGCTGGGATGCAACTTTGGCCCAGAAACCTTGTAAAACAAAATGCTTTGACCAGGTCCTATAAAGGAAACTCACTATGGCTAGACATGAAAATATATAGGGGCTCCAGTAAGCTGGCTTTTTAGTGTCGAGACAATTATATTTCCAAAAACCGCCTGTCCCAACAGCCGAACCATTCATCCATCAGCTTCCCGCATCGTTTGCCTAAAAAGGCAATGATATTTTGGCGGGTATTTGTTCGCGAATTATCGAAAGTTGATCATCTGGAGGTTTTCAATCAATACTACGAGTATCCTAAAGAGGCACTTCACTCGAGTCAGGGCCTCACTAAAAGTGAAGCTCGAATCCAATGCTTTGATATGGTCTCTCCTGAGTGATTGCCGCAGAACTGGAGAATTGTCCAAGCAAGTGATGTGACTGTAAATAAATTGCTCAGCTGTTTCTGCAAGCCGGTCTACCTGCTCACCGTATAGGCCGGGCAACAAGAACCTTACTTGAGCCCGTTTCTGGACAAGCACTTTCTTGATTGGCAAACAGGGTTGTCGAAACTAGTTAGGGTTATGTACAGATGAGTACAAATTATCTGGTTGATCCGACGATAGTATTCGGTGAACTGCACGAGGTTAATCCGACAGGGCCACGGAGAATCACAGCTGTCGTGTTTAACATATCAGATTACACATACGTAAAGCATGCGTTCAAAAGTGTTGGATTCAAGCAACCTGTTTACCCGGCGACACTGAATGATCAAATAAACGGGCGCTCTTCATTTTTCTTTGGGGTACCTCGGTTGAGGTATCCAAGAAGAAAAGAAATTCAGTGAATAAAACAGAAATCCCAATTTCTCGGAAAAGGGCTATTTAATGAAGCACACATGAGGAGAGTCAAAGGGTTGGGTGAAGAAACGTGACTTTGAGCAAAGACCAGATGACCGAATAGAAATTCACAAGGCCGAAAGCGTTTTTCTATTGGATATCCACAGTGCCTCACTTCTGGTGTGTAACAAGCAAGTGCTGGTGGCGAAATTCGCCCCCTCCCTGGGAAGTAATGTAACGAAAGTAACGTTAATCGTCTAGCTGCAACACCCTTTCCATGCGGAAGGAAGCACGACGGCTGAGATACTGCCAGGTTGCGCAATCCTAGACAAGGACAGTAGACATACGGAGTTCGGGTTCGAACCACGAACCTTCTTGTCAGTAAGTCCTCGCCTTGACCAGTAAGCTACCTCGAGCTCATGGGTTTATATTCTTTTTTCACCAATGGATGTTGAGACGGGCCAGTATATGAACGTGAAGAAGGAACTGTCTTAGCACAATTGCGACAAAACAAGTGATTTAGACAGTGATGAACGCAAAGCAGAGGTCAAACAAGACAGGCTAATACTCTCCGCATTTCGCTCCTTCTCATGATGCTGTCGCTGGTGCACAGGAGCTCGCTGCTACTCAATTCAGTAGTCTCCGAGGGTAGTTCAGGGTGTCATCTCACCCGCGGGAGTGTTTTCCTTATGTGATTCAACCCGCTTTTGTTTCTCATCTGCAAGAATGTAACTACAGTTTTTCTCACCAAATCCCTTCGGTTAATCAGCAAGGGAGGGCTAGACCGCCTTTTCAGCTAGTTATCAGACCCCATGAATACAGTATTCCTTTATTTGTTCACCTAGTGGATATCAGCAGACAAAACGCATCAATTTTGCAGCCTGAGGATCGCAGAAACATTGAAACTGTCCTGTAAATGAGGCACTAATTAGTTTCCCAAAAGAACCGCTTGAGCTCCGCTGCGAGGCGAGATGCCTCAGTGGTTACAGACCGGAAGGTCCGTGCTTCGAACCCGACGTCTGTAAGTCGACTTCCCTTGTCTGGGCTTGGACAACCTGGCAGTATCTCAGCCCCCGTGCATCTTTTGGGTGGCATCGCAGCCATGCACCGAAAGTGCGCTACTACTGAACGATTATCTATAACTTATTGTCTGCGGGTGATACAATACTCGCTGAATAATCAACAAACTCGGTCGATACACAAATAAAAATTGGAGTCCCACCATTAGACAGGATCCATGTCTACTTGAACAAGGAACCCTGAGTTAAAACTAACCACAAGATCTCTCTACAGTGATTGATGACTTGTCCCGTCATGTCCAAATTGTTTGAGATCAACAACCCAGCATATATTTACCCTCCTTCCGCATTCGAATAAGATACTTACTTATTTCCCTGAGCCAACCATCACTGAGTTGAAACGCTGTCTACAGCAGGCAGTGCTCTGGGACGGACAATCACATCACCACGTGCTGGGTGGCGAAGAATGTCCCCATAATCTTATGGTCCATATATGGTATTCATTTGCATAATGCAGCAATGCATTTGTAGTCCTGCACAGCCACAAAAATAGTTGCGAAAGTCCTGTCTTTGCACGATTGCTGATCAGTCTGTTTTTTGTATGGGATACCTGCTGCACATATGATCCATCGATATATGGTTACAACTCCGTTCGAGAGATATTAAGGTCGACTGAACAGTAGAGGAGGCCGGGGGCATGATGGGCAGTTTTTCTAAATTACGATTTGCCGACGCCACCCGCCAGATTCCAAACCCTTCAAGTGACAATCGACAGGACAGATTGGACAGAAGACTTACGATATTCGACATTTAAATACTAGTCAGGGGACTACCAGTCAACGTCCACACTCATCTAAGCCACGTGATTTCAAACTTCCCGTAGAATATCCTTGTTGTGACGAAAGAGCGCATCAACTCGATTTGTGCTGTGAAACGAAGAAACATCTATTTATGTGGTTCTCACACTTCTCGAATTGCCACTTGCCTTCCATTTTGTGCAACATTCCAACGGCAAGTCACTCTTCAAAAGACATCCCTCCGAACGGAAGTCATCACACCAATATCCGCCAGACAAGTGCGATCCCTCCAAAAACGAACGGTATCCCCTTCCCCGAGGTGCCATCTTAGCAGATAGAATCTAGGCTGTTGGTCAATCAGAAATTCTCCACTCTCCTGGTTTATAAGTCCGCTTCGAGACTTGTGGGGGGGGGGGACATTTTCACTCCACTGACAGCTGATTTTGAAAACAAAATGTGAAGACTTTGTTTATTCCACAAGTTGGGTTGGCATTCATCCAATTCTTTTTTAACACGACCTAAGACCAAGCCCCAATTGTTGATGACTTGCAAGCAAACTTGTTCGGTTCCCACCCTCCGGAACAAAACACGATCGGGACGGTCTCATCCAGGTCTGCTACTGGCAACAGGAGACTACGCAACAGAAGTCAAGTCTGATAGCAACGAATGTGTATTATATCTGCTGATTCGTCAGTCTGTGGTATTTGGTGCTGACCCGCTCCAGCGCCTAATGCCGGAGAAAAAAGACTCACAGAAGGGAACAGAACCGTTATACTCTGAACAAATAAGTGCGAGAGCGTGAGTGCGTGGAGTGCGGGAAGCAAAAGCTACAACGGCCCCACGCTATTTAAAGGGGACTTTCTGACATTGATCCAGGCTGTTTGATAAGCGTTAATGAACACCCAGCAACATCGATCGTGCCTCTATGGAAAGCCTGGACGTTGGTCACATTCGGTCGTGCTTCTGTGGCGTGCAAGAACACTCATCAGGTTTTGCTGAATTGATTGAATGATTGACTGGCCTGGATGCTTGCCGGTTTTCCTGTTGAGTTTTTGGTGGAGCAGTAGGTTCCGGGCGTTCTGAGGTTGCTTTCAGGAATCTCACCTTCCTGATAATGCGGTTAAACAATCCCGCTCTGTTTTAACACGCCAAGACTTCCACCCACACGTCCATTGAATGGATGGTGAACGGACACGCAGATGGACAGTATCCCGTGTGCGACTTAAGAACGACCCCCTGGGTTGTTTCTGACAGTGGCGACGTGGCTTTTTTGACAGATAGAATAACCCCGTTAACCAATCCCATATATTCGTCAAAAATATATCTGGGTGACTCCGATCGCTTCATCCTGCAGACTCCAAATGCCTATGTCTTAAGAAACTCCGGAATCAGTTTACCCAGCCCTAAAGAGTGACACCTTTTTTGTAAGTATTCCTCAGCACAACGCTTACCCCACTTCTTTTCATTTCATCAGGATAACGTTACAAATTCAGTGTTCTTTCAAGCAGACAAATAGGCTTGACATCACGGTTCGAAGACTGGCAAGCAGTTACAAATGGCCAGTAATAACCAACGAAAGTACTTGGAAATTGGTAAAAATACAGTGGTAAACAAGTGAGACAACTCGTTACTACAGGTCAAGCAGAGGGATTTACACTGATTAACATAACTGGTTGGTGAGCTGTCAAGTGTGGGGGTTGGAAAAGGAGCTATGCGCACCTACCTACCCCCCTCCCAAATCATCGGTGAACGAAACTGTGGCAGCTAAAACCACTGTACGACGAGTACGCGGTTATTACAGCTGACAATGATGATGATGAACTGGTTGGTGTGTATGCTGATATGGACACCTTTTAATATAAAATAGACAGTGAAAACAAAACACCCACAGGTGTTCTCATGCATATGAGTTCTGACGGGAGGATGACGCTCATCGCATAGGTCAACTCTCAGACAGGAGTGACATAGATCATTTCATCCAAACAGATCTGTAGTGAATTGCCATGAACACTTGGGTATGTGGAATTAGTACATACTTAGTGGGGAGTGGCAAAGAGACCAAAACGATCGAAAAAGGTTGCTCGTGAGTCAACGACATCTCTTTACGACATGAGATGTGATGGTTACCTTGGCTGACAGAAACGATGAGAGGAAGTAGGAATACAGCGATCAGCACTGGATTGGTTATAAGGTGAACCCAAATCAACAAGGTCGTCAGAACAGCACAACAACTACCAAGTGCTTATCCACATATAAAAATGATTAAAAGCGGATCAAACTCAAGAACAAAACAGACAAAGAAGAACGGATTCCGAACCCAAGAAGGTGATTTCCTAGGACAGGAAAATTCACTCTGGACGACCCAGATGAAAAGCACTGTCAGATCTCCAGAAACAAAACTGAGCGCCACTTTGTGCCGTCTATATGCCGCCGGTAAACCACCCGAAGCTGAAGTGTAGTGCTGGAATTCCTATTATGAATGTTGTGGGGGTTCGAACCCATCGAGCAGTCTGTGAGATGCATACTGGTAATGATTCAGCTATACAGTGTCTTTCGACTTTTCAACACAGGATAAGTCCACTTTCAGGATGGAGACCACAACACAAAAGTTTAACCCTAAACAGAGTGATACCTATGAGTAACACGATAGCGAACAAAAGTAGAAATTCGGATACGAGGTGTAAAGTCAAAGGTAAAGGTACAATGGTGTATAACGGAACAGGGTGGAAATGCATGGTACACAAAAAGTACAATTGGTTCGTAGCAGCACAAAGATCATGGGTTTTGGATTATCCCACTCGTGGAGATACTGCAGCTTCAACCTGAGGGGTCTGGGTCTTTCAGTGCCTCCAGTCTGTCACACAAACGTCTAGAGAACTGGTCCGAAAGAGTG
>NW_008751815.1:802192-803390 GCF_000715545.1 Opisthorchis viverrini
TCACGAAAGAGTGTACTTCGGGCGGACAGTAGAGCGTAAATGGTTTCATAGTACTCAGACTCTTGTGCGTCGTCCTTGACCTTGTCATACCTGCAAGAGTGAGAAAGTAATCAACGATGTACCGACCAGTTTGAATCGTTTAAGGAAGTACAAAGAATAATTCAGGTCTTTTATGTAGCTCATGATGACAGTCGAAACAGTGTCACCCTGGTGATCTAACCAACCAACGATACGGTTTAGACCAAATTTAAAACGATGTGCAAGCAACTGATATGTGGACAGATCAATGAAAAATGATGACTGGCTTAGCAGCACTCTGCTGTCAAGCTGAATAACATTCACACGGAAGAGGGACCGAATGAAAACGTTCCCTTTTACGGGGATTTGGCTCTAAAGTGAAATTACTGAACTAGTGTTGACATCAATTGTATCAGCGTTGTCTTGGCTGAAGATATTTATCTATGAATGCGGCGTCTCTGATGTCCAATTAGTCTCACTCAATCTAACGACCCTCCTCACTGAGACAACCAAGCGTTCCCCCGTCGGGCACTAGTCAGATTGAACAAGCCCTCGAAAAGGGCGAAAACTTCTTTCTCTGTGACGTTCGCCTTTTAGGCAAGCAGCGTAGTCGTAAACGGGGACAGTATGGTGTTTGTCTTTACAAACTAATTAAAACGGTCAATAAAAACTCCTTCAACTGCATCACTCGTTGTCGATTGGATCATTTGAGTTAGCCTAAACTTTAGCTGTCAAAATGAACCCACTGTCCCAACTAATTTAGGTTCATGGCTTAAACTACCACCCTATTGATAAACTAAGACCGTCAATGAACACTTTGATGACTCTGGTTCTACATCTCATAGGCACATTCAAATACGTTAACCACTCCTACCTCAATTATCTCTACATTTCACGTTTATCTGTCCATTCCCATCATTCAAATCCTCAGTCCAGTTCTTGAATTGGTGTTTAATAACACAAGAAATCACAGTAACGTTGCACCGAACTCTATTACAGTAGTATTCCCATGTCATTCCAGTCAGTGTGGGATTAGTTTCGGAAATATGACCTTCTTGACACGATCAATTTAAGCCCCCATCCCATCCGAGAAAGTCACGATCATCATCAACAGCATAGCATCAGTGTTCAAAAAAAGCTTTCAGCTGTAGCACCCTCCCGGAGCTGCCATGCCATGCCA
>NW_008751815.1:803437-809536 GCF_000715545.1 Opisthorchis viverrini
AGCACGAGGGCTGGGATACTGCCAGGTTGCCCAAGCCTAGACAGGGGAAGTCGAGTGGCGGAGGTCGGATTCGAACCACGGACCTTCCGGTCAGTACATTAGCGCTCTAACCACTTGGGCCATCTCGCCTTTTTATCAATGTTCAACACTGACGATAAAGTGTTGTTGCCTGATAAGGATTGTCACACCGACTGGGAACGGGCAATAACTTGGGCTGTTCACTAAGACGGTAGTTCAGAAATACATAAACCTTTTCGCTTTGATGCAACGACATTCAGCATAGCGACAATGTGCTGGACATTGGTTTTGTGGCGGACAAACCAAAGGGTCAGAAGGTAATCAAACAATACCATCAGCCGAAAAGAGCAGCATCACAGAACTTACTCCTCGCCAACAGGACAAAATCCCCTGGCGCTTATTTCGATGCACATTTTTTTATCTTCCAGCGTTGTAACATTCAGGTAGGCTAACGAATCGGTGTACGGGAGGGAGTCAGAAGCTCGGGCAATCTGCTTCACTCCAAAGGCCACCTCTTTGATGGCCGCTTCAGCCTCCACTGAACACAGTTTGTTATCATCGTCCACTGGAGACCTGTTGAGCTCGGAAAAACCATCAGAAACGATGGGAGGATCCATGTCGTCGAGTGTGGAGGGGTCAAAAGTCACCAGGTTAGAAGGTATCACATAAGGTGCAGGCAAACACCTGAAACTGTAAGGAAATATGTGGTAATAAGAGGGATGCTAAGTGTTTTAGGAAGTAAGTGAAGAAAGCGGTTTGAAATCCGAAAGTAACAAGAATAAACAAAGCTCGGCGAATGAGAAAAGTAAATACAAATTGTAGAAGGCAGGGGGGTAAGAGGCTAGTCGAAGATAGTCAGTGGACGCATACTTGAGCTTGTAGTGACTGTATACATGTTTCGTGTATACGACAAACCGCGAGAGCTGAAACTAGATGATAAAAAAAACTTTCACAAAGGCAGGAGGGACCAAATGCTGAAGCAAGACGAAGTACAAAGAAAATAGCTGAAAATCTCCAAGGAAATAGAGAGAAAGGGAAACTACACAATCAGATATCCTCCAGTGCAGACAGTGAAATTGTGAAAAAGGAAACACGTACTTCAAGATAAGTTTAGGTGAACGAGGGAGAACGAGTTCCAAAGGTGAACTGTTATTGCAAAAAATACGCTTTCAGCTCTATACTGGTCGACCAAAACCTGATACGAGTGGCTGGATGAGCCATATAGAGAAGTAGGATCATCATCATCAAAGACAGCAACATCAGTGTTGGCACTGATGCTTCGCTGCCGTAGGGGAAGTGGAAGGAGTGAACCAATCCCGAAAAACTGTTGTGGCAGTAAGCCAGAAAAAAATTGGAAGCCATGCACTGAGGACATGGTCAGAGATATTTCGAATCTAATACTGGATTGAACCAAACGGCCTGGAAGGAACCCACCCAAAACATGACATCAGTAGTAGCTGAAGCATGTCGATAGGAAGTTGACAGTAAAACGAAAGTTGCCTGTTTGGGACCTAATCTTATCGCATTAGGGATAGCAGGAGAGGAATCGTGGAGCATAGACGTGTCCAGGTGGGCATGGAAAACAGCACTCTCTTCGGCAAACGATGGTTCGGCATACGCAACACATGTCCCAACCAACGCAGCTTCTGGTGCTGGATACATTCTTCAATGGAAGTACCCGTTGCACAACCGAAAACTCGCCTTCTAACTGCCTCATTACGGATTCGCCGACACCAACCCACACGAACGATGGTCGTAAGACAACGATTGTTGAACACCTGAAAACGTCTCAGTTCCACTGCCCGAATAAGTCAGGTCTCGTAGCCATAAAACAAAACAGACCCTTAAGATTCAGGGATGCACCAATTTGACGCCATAGGTGTCTCGAATTAGCAAACGCGACCCCAGTCTTGCAGATATGCGCATTGACCTCATCTGTCACACTACCATCGGAACTAATATAACCTCCAAGATACGTAAAACGCTCCACATCCTCGAGTGCTTCCCCTTGGGTTTTAAGTGGCGTGTTCAGTGACTGAGTATCCAGGAGAGTGACCTTACACTTTGTGGATGCAAAGTGCACACCAAAGGACGGGATGACTTTGGTCAGTTCATCCAAAAATACTTGCGCCTTCTCCACCTCTTCGAACATGAGAACGATGTAGTCTGCATATTCCAGATCGACAAGGTTTTCTCCACAGGTTATTTGAACACAAAGTTTTTGGAGACCCTCCAGTGTTCGCAACATTATTTCATCGAGCACGAAGTTAGAAAGGAATGGGGAAAGTGGGCATCTCTGACGGACTTGTGTACGGAAGCTTTTGGAGAGCTCGCCGTATACTCTCACACGTCCGGAAGTTTGGGAATACAAAGAGCTTATAATGTTCACAAACTTCTGGGGCATTCCTTGGTGATCAAGTGTGTCAAGCAGGACAGACCGGTCAACCGAATTGAAAGCACCCTGGAAATACAGGAACATTAGAATTGTGAGTCGTTTATACGTATGGCCCTGTTCTAGCACCTGACGAAGTGTGAAGATTTGGTCAACGTAACCCCTACTAGGCCGGAATCCCGCTTATTGCTCTCAAGCCAATGTCTCACGAGCCACCGTAAAGCGACGAAGCACCAATGACGCCAACAGTCTCGTTACGACCGGGGTCAAGCTGACCCCCTGTGGTTGCTACACTCACTACCACGGACCCTGCCTAGTTGTCTGGGACAGACTCCTTTTCCAAAATGCAAGCAAATAGATAGGATAATCGCTGATTGAGGACCTCGCACCCATCTTTGAACAATGCGAGTGGGAGGTCATCCGGACCAGAGGCTTGTTGGCTTTTAAGAGAACACCCGCAGTCATAAACCTCCGAGACCGTGGGCGGTTCCATGTTCACCGTCCAGGGTTCTACGTCACCTGTGGGGCGAGATGGCCTAAGTGGTTAGAGCGCGAATTTACTGACCGGAAGGTCCACAGTTCGAATCCGACCTCCGCCTTTCGACTTCCCCTGTCTAGGCTTGGGCAACCTGGAGTATCCCACCCCTCGTGCTTCCTTCGGGTGGCACGGCAGCTAGGCACCGGAAGGGTGCTACAGCTGAACGCTTTCTTTCTTTCTGTGGATTCCAGATGGTTTCCAACTGGTGGCCATGGCAATTGTTGTTCGAAATATTCGACCCAACGGTCGAGGCGTTCTTGTTTATTCGAGATATTCACTCCCTTCCGATCCTTAATGGTTTCCGGGGCCCGGTCTCACGGACCAACTGAAATAAGCTTCGGGCATCACCGGTCTTATGGGCCTCTTTCATTTCTTTGGCTTTCTGTGTCCACAACATTTCACGGTCGGCTTGCACGCTCCTATTCACTTGATGTCCGAAAATTCCTCGCGTCAAGTTATGTTCGGGACCGGCTGGGATATTTCTCCAAGATTTAATCAGTGCCATTGTTCGGTCTGATATCTAATGCTTGAGTGCACCTGGTGGTGCCTTGCCGCAGATAAAATTCCCAGCAATCTCGTCCCAGCAGGAGTTCACATCTGATGGAGGAGCATTTGGGAGAGACTCTAGAAGACGATTATGATAAGTTCGTCTAACATTCGGATCCGCCAGGCTCTGAGTTGCCAAGCGATTTGTCCGCACCTTAGGCGGCCCTGGAAAACGTAGGGAGAATTGACTCCGGACGAGTGCGTGACCGGAATCCACAAACGTGTTCCAAAACGACCGTCAGTCATTGATTTACGCCATCGGTAACTGATGACAACGTGGTCTATTTGAGTTTGTGGGTGGCCTGCCGTTGGAGGACATCATGTGACCAGACGAAGTCGGCTATTACGCAAATTAGCACTGCGTAAAAACAGCCTGCGATTAGCACAGCTGAAGCAACCGTTCATTATTGTCCGTACGTACCAAGTCCAATCCATGTTAACCTCCTAATTGAGTCTGCCCACTTGTGCATTCAAATATCCGGAAACCAGCACGATGTCTGAGCTTTTAGCTCACCGCAGCTGGACATTCAAGTCGTCGTAAAACTTGTCTTTGACGGCGTCGGAGCTACGGTAAATAGACATCTATCAACTTTCCGCTTGTGAAACTCCTTCACAGACGTTGCCAGACGAACCGCGCAGAGGTGGCAATCAACAGATATCCAGTCAAGAAAAGATACTCCCGCCCGGTGACTTGGGACGATACCAACCCCTCTACACCCCTCCACAGCAGCCTCTGGATCACCGGAGGTGCGTAGCCGGAGGTGAGTGGAGTCAACTACTGTGCTTCCATTTTGAATTCTTGTTTCTGAGACATATCACACATCAATGCCAAGCAAATCCAGTGTGGAACCAGGAGCAGCTTGTTGTCCTGCTTGCTTCAGAGTGCGGATATTGAAGGCGGCCAGATAGACTGGTTGTAGAGGCTTGAAGATTGACCTGAAGATACCTGACGACGTCGACGCCATTTGGCGAGCAGATGCTGCACGCAAAACCGATGCAAGACGAACGGAGTCGTCAGTTCTAAGTGCTGTGAAGCATCGGTGTTGAACACTGATGTCGTGCTGTCGATGATGATGTCCTAAGAAGAGGGATATTATTGGGGTGGGGAGAGAGGGAAGAAAAAGCATGTGAAAGAGGAAGAAGGGAGGTGTCTGCAGTAGCCTGTTTTCGCTTACCCGCCCTGCTGTATGCAGCAGGGCGACCCGGCTGATGGCACCACGCAACGGCCAATGTGGCATGAGTTTATTTGTATATGTGCAGTTCATGGTTGTACGTGAGCTGGGATACTGCCAAGCACCCACACCTAGGCAGGAAGACGATTAGGGTCCTCAACCAAATCCTTTGGCTAAAAAGCCTAAGTCGTTCAGCTGCAGCACCCTTTCGGTGTCTAGCTGCCATGCCACACGAAGGAGGCACGAGGGCTGGGATACTGTCAGGTCGCCCAAGCCTAGACAGGGGAAGTCGAGCGGCAGACGTCGGGTTCGAACCACGGACCTTCCGGTCAGTAAATTCGCGCTCTAACCACTTGGGCCATCTCGCCCCCGCTAAAAAGCCTAACCACAAGGCAGCGGTGTTTGGCGGGAAGTGCAAATACATTACCATTTCTACGGACCAAGTCGCAACATGTTCCAACCCACAACCTAGACGACCAGGAGACGGTGTTCGTCAGACCTCTAGTTATTGACTAACCTGGTACGAAAGACTCTGAGTGTCGCGGGGACACCTGCCGCCGTATGGGCCGATGAGGTGTGCAAACCGTCACAATCACGGTAAGGTTCAGCCTCTTCTTGACGAATTTCCTCCGTGGCCTTTCCAGTAACAAAACGCAGCGAGAAGAGAATAGAGTAAGTTGTCTAAAACAAAGTACGAGCTCTAAAAAACATGACCGGCATCTCCAACCAGGCGCAGCGAGGAACATGCGGGTTCCACCCTGCTCAAAAAGCAAGTTCAGCACTAGAAGCTACGGTGACTGGGTCCATGCCGAGCTGCCATCGAGCGAGAAACGGTCGCTTTTCGTGTCTCATTCGGAGTGGTTGAAACCTAGAGGCGGAAGGGATATTACCTGTAAAAGTAAAATGAAAAATGCTACGAAAAATTTGGGTTATTTGTCCTTAAGCCCAAGTGGACCACCCCCGATAGGCTTAGCTGGAGAAATTGCAAGTAATGGCAGCAAATTGGTGTCAGCGTCGTTCGAGCTGTAAGTTTCTTTTCAGGTGCTTGGAGGTGTAGGCATTTCAGAATGCTCGCAAGAGCGTAGCATCAACCCCCACCCCATGCAACACAACCAGTGGAGGTAATGCATTCGGGGGAATGGAATGTAAACCTTGATCACCCTTCAGAATAAAAAATAGGGCACGAAATAGCCGTACTGAAACGTGAGAAGGCGCCAGGACCGGACGGTCTGTATCCAGCCCTCTTCAAAGAAGGCGGAAAACCCCTGGTGACACATCTGACAACGCTTACTGGTGCTATATGGGACGAAGAGAAAGTGCCTTCAGAATGGGGCATGTCGACGGTTATCCCCATCTTCAAAAAGGGTGCGCGGACGCTATGTGAAAACCACCGTGGCATCAGCCGGTTAGCTGTGGCATCGAAGGTGCTCTCT
>NW_008751815.1:811962-815630 GCF_000715545.1 Opisthorchis viverrini
GGAGAGACTCTAGAAGAGGATTATGATAAGTTCGTCTAACATCCGGATCCGCCAGGCTCTGAGTTGCCAAGCGATTTGTCCGCACCTTAGGCGGCCCTGGAAAACGTAGGGAGAATTGACTCCGGACGAGTGCGTGGTCGGAATCCACAAACGTGTTCCAAAACGACCGTCAGTCATTGATTTACGCCATCGGTAACTGATGACAACGTGGTCTATTTGAGTTTGTGGGTGGCCTGCCGTTGGAGGACATCATGTGACCAGACGAAGTCGGCTATTACGCAAATTAGCACTGCGTAAAAACAGCCTGCGATTAGCACAGCTGAAGCAACCGTTCATTATTGTCCGTACGTACCAAGTCCAATCCATGTTAACCTCCTAATTGAGTCTGCCCACTTGTGCATTCAAATATCCGGAAACCAGCACGATGTCTGAGCTTTTAGCTCACCGCAGCTGGACATTCAAGTCGTCGTAAAACTTGTCTTTGACGGCGTCGGAGCTACGGTAAATAGACATCTATCAACTTTCCGCTTGTGAAACTCCTTCACAGACGTTGCCAGACGAACCGCGCAGAGGTGGCAATCAACAGATATCCAGTCAAGAAAAGATACTCCCGCCCGGTGACTTGGGACGATACCAACCCCTCTACACCCCTCCACAGCAGCCTCTGGATCACCGGAGGTGCGTAGCCGGAGGTGAGTGGAGTCAACTACTGTGCTTCCATTTTGAATTCTTGTTTCTGAGACATATCACACATCAATGCCAAGCAAATCCAGTGTGGAACCAGGAGCAGCTTGTTGTCCTGCTTGCTTCAGAGTGCGGATATTGAAGGCGGCCAGATAGACTGGTTGTAGAGGCTTGAAGATTGACCTGAAGATACCTGACGACGTCGACGCCATTTGGCGAGCAGATGCTGCACGCAAAACCGATGCAAGACGAACGGAGTCGTCAGTTCTAAGTGCTGTGAAGCATCGGTGTTGAACACTGATGTCGTGCTGTCGATGATGATGTCCTAAGAAGAGGGATATTATTGGGGTGGGGAGAGAGGGAAGAAAAAGCATGTGAAAGAGGAAGAAGGGAGGGGTCTGCAGTAGCCTGTTTTCGCTTACCCGCCCTGCTGTATGCAGCAGGGCGACCCGGCTGATGGCACCACGCAACGGCCAATGTGGCATGAGTTTATTTGTATATGTGCAGTTCATGGTTGTACGTGAGCTGGGATACTGCCAAGCACCCACACCTAGGCAGGAAGACGATTAGGGTCCTCAACCAAATCCTTTGGCTAAAAAGCCTAAGTCGTTCAGCTGCAGCACCCTTTCGGTGTCTAGCTGCCATGCCACACGAAGGAGGCACGAGGGCTGGGATACTGTCAGGTCGCCCAAGCCTAGACAGGGGAAGTCGAGCGGCAGACGTCGGGTTCGAACCACGGACCTTCCGGTCAGTAAATTCGCGCTCTAACCACTTGGGCCATCTCGCCCCCGCTAAAAAGCCTAACCACAAGGCAGCGGTGTTTGGCGGGAAGTGCAAATACATTACCATTTCTACGGACCAAGTCGCAACATGTTCCAACCCACAACCTAGACGACCAGGAGACGGTGTTCGTCAGACCTCTAGTTATTGACTAACCTGGTACGAAAGACTCTGAGTGTCGCGGGGACACCTGCCGCCGTATGGGCCGATGAGGTGTGCAAACCGTCACAATCACGGTAAGGTTCAGCCTCTTCTTGACGAATTTCCTCCGTGGCCTTTCCAGTAACAAAACGCAGCGAGAAGAGAATAGAGTAAGTTGTCTAAAACAAAGTACGAGCTCTAAAAAACATGACCGGCATCTCCAACCAGGCGCAGCGAGGAACATGCGGGTTCCACCCTGCTCAAAAAGCAAGTTCAGCACTAGAAGCTACGGTGACTGGGTCCATGCCGAGCTGCCATCGAGCGAGAAACGGTCGCTTTTCGTGTCTCATTCGGAGTGGTTGAAACCTAGAGGCGGAAGGGATATTACCTGTAAAAGTAAAATGAAAAATGCTACGAAAAATTTGGGTTATTTGTCCTTAAGCCCAAGTGGACCACCCCCGATAGGCTTAGCTGGAGAAATTGCAAGTAATGGCAGCAAATTGGTGTCAGCGTCGTTCGAGCTGTAAGTTTCTTTTCAGGTGCTTGGAGGTGTAGGCATTTCAGAATGCTCGCAAGAGCGTAGCATCAACCCCCACCCCATGCAACACAACCAGTGGAGGTAATGCATTCGGGGGAATGGAATGTAAACCTTGATCACCCTTCAGAATAAAAAATAGGGCACGAAATAGCCGTACTGAAACGTGAGAAGGCGCCAGGACCGGACGGTCTGTATCCAGCCCTCTTCAAAGAAGGCGGAAAACCCCTGGTGACACATCTGACAACGCTTACTGGTGCTATATGGGACGAAGAGAAAGTGCCTTCAGAATGGGGCATGTCGACGGTTATCCCCATCTTCAAAAAGGGTGCGCGGACGCTATGTGAAAACCACCGTGGCATCAGCCGGTTAGCTGTGGCATCGAAGGTGCTCTCTGGCCTTATCACTCGAAGGCTGACTGAACACAGGGAGAGAGAGATCCGTCAAAACCAAGCTGGGTTCCGTCCTGCAAGAGGTTGCATCGACCATATCTTCACCCTCCGACAGATTCTGGAACAGCGACACTGCTTCCAGCAACCAACAACGAGTGTTTTTCTTGACCTGAAAGCTGCCTTTGACTCTGTGGACCGCCAAGCACTATGGCAGTGTCTGTGGAGCAAAGGTGTCCCCCATAAATTCTTGACCCTCATTAAGGCGCTGTACACCAACTCCCGCGGCCGTGTAAAGGTCTACGGGAAGATCTCTCCTGAGTTCACCACATCCATTGGTGACTGACAGGGCTGTCCTCTTTCACCTTTCCTCTTCAACTTCGTCATTGATACGATCATGGAAGACGCACTACCAGCCTCTACTGTCTGTGGGGTCGAAGTGCTCCCTGGGCCTCCACTCACAGATATCGAGTACGCAGACGACACAGCTCTTCTGGGATCTGATCCCGTGATAATGCAAAGTATTAAGTACTCTAAATAATTCTGCCTCGCGGTTCGGCATGCGCTTCACACCTGCAAAGTGTAAAGTGCTACTGCAAGATTGGGTAGGATCGAACCCTAGCATCACGCTTGTGGATGAACCGATTGAGGTAGTAGACAAATTTGTTTACCTGGGCAGCTGTATCAGTCCCGGTGATCTCACGAAAGATGGAATTTCCATCCGGACTGGGAAGGTCAGAACAGCTTTTGCGAACCTACCTCACCTGTGACGTAGGCGTGACATCAGCTCCTCTGTCAAGGATCGAGTTTACAATGCTGCGGTGCGCTCCATATTACTATATGGATCAGAAACCTGACCGCTGCGCGTCGAGGACGTCAAAAGACTTTCAGTGTTTGACCATCGACGTCTTCGGAGCATTGCCCGAATCTAGTGGGAACACCGGATCAGCAGTTCTGAAGTACGTCGAATGGTATTCAGGAGAAATAACTCACCCTCGATAGATGAACTGATCACACTGGATAAATTGCGCTGGCTTGGCCACGTGCTGCGTATGCCAGTCGACCGACTTCCTCGAAGGGCTCTTTTCGCACAGGAGGCGGAAGAGAGCCAGAGGCGGTCAAACAATGACTTGGCAGCG
>NW_008751815.1:819286-836523 GCF_000715545.1 Opisthorchis viverrini
GAACCCAGTTTAAAGCACTATTAGACAGTTATTTATGCGAATCCTCGCGCTGGCGAGCATACTGCCCCGCGCTGAGAACATAAAGAGCAGTGCTACACCCTTTTTTCACTTGTGCCTTTCAGGTGAACGACAGTCACTGACCGACAAGAACAAAACCGACCCGGGAGACTTGGGCAATAGCCTCGATCCCGTGTATCAATCCGTGAATCCGTGATGTCTTCTGGATACGCCAATGGCATTCGGCTAATCCTGGGTCGTGTTTGGTTGGTGGGTGCAGACTTTTGACCAATCAGAGCTCACCTTGGTGATGCTCAGTCAGGTTGACTTATATGTAGGTATTGATGAAGTAAAACCTCGCTTACTTGGCTTAGGATGATTATCGTTATTTCTGCCTTCTACAGAAATCAGAGCTCACCTTGGTGATGGGCCCTCAGGTTGACTTATATGTAGGTATTGATGAAGTAAAACCTCGCTTACTTGGCTTAGGATGATTATCGTTATTTCTGCCTTCCACCTACAGAAATTTTCGTGAACACCCATGGGCGTTCAACTCTGGGGAATCGCCTTCGTTCGGGGCTTCCATAACGCGCATACTACATACCCCATAGTGGTTGAATTGGAGGAAATTTAGATCCACTATTTACTAAACGAGTTGGCAAACGAAGGGCTGGTTACATAACCGCCTCCTAGAAGACGAGCGAACAAGATGCGCACATCTTATATAGGACTCCTACATGACCTTGAGCTCACTACAGTGCAGACTGCCAAAAAAAAATTGCGCAAACGGGGAATCAGGGCTGAAGCTCAGTATTCGCACAGTGGAACTGAAATTCCGAAAACTATGACGCGCCGTTGATGTACCAAAGCGGTCAGGCAGCTGAGTTCAGGGTACCAGTCCGCATTTTTGACCATCATTTAGGCATCCCGGGGTCTCAGTGATGCTGAGTAGGTATTCGACCAGATTTCTTCCATCAGAGGTGTGATTGCTTCAGTGCACAATGCAATTTGGTGAGCTGCAAAAATATGGAAATATATTAGGATTTTTTTGGTTCGAGCGCATTCACAACGAAATGTGACATTTTGGCACAAAAATTTTTATTCCACTCGCAAAGGTTTTGCAGCTAAGAGCATGGTGCGGGTAATGGACACCAACAGGGAATAATGCGGAGGGCCGAGGCTCTCATCCAGGCTTCCCGGGTCGGGTTTGTTCATACCGTTCAAAGGTTTCCGTTCACCTGGAAGGTGCAAGCAAGGAGGGGGTCATGCACTGCAATTTATGTTCTCATAGTGGGGTAGCAAGCTTGCAAGCGCGAGTGCTGGCATAAAAAGCATTGAATAGTGCTCTGAAGTGGGTAATAGATGGAGAGTGAGCAACCATCGGAGGAATATTATCTCACACAGCAGCTGCCCGAAATAAGAAAAAATGCACAACGTACTGTTCACACCGAGCGTAAAAATCTACCTATCATGTAACCTCCGTTTGTCTGGTGGGTGAACGTGAGGAAAACAGCTAGCTAAACTTTGTTCAAGCAGGGCATAAGTAAGAACCAGGTCCACACTGAGACGGTAATGTTCTGGGGGAAAGAGGTGAGGCATCACGATACGCGTTTTGCAGTCCACGGATTTTAGTTCGGCAACCATTTTTGTAGCAGCGCGCCGGACATGCTCAATGACAACTACGTTCATCACGCCACCTGATTGGCATCTTCAAGACAAGGTCTGCTACAATCCCTGTAGAAAATTTAGAAGTCACCGTGGAATAATACGGGAGAATGTGGGCCGCATACTCCGTAGAACGGCGAATGCATTCAGGGCCGATTTCTCAGGGCGTACTGTGAAGGACATTCGAGGAGAGTAAGATAACCAAATACTTTTTGGCATGTAGCCATGTGCGCCCTCTGGCCCATTCCCACAATGCACGAAAAAGCGCTCGCTGAATCGCACCCGAATAACACATCGGTGCACTTTTTTGCATTCACAGGAAAGTGTCAGCACAACGACTACTGGTTGCAGCGTCTATATCCATTAGAAGATCATTGGTTTGGAACCACAGGAATTCAAGCCGTCCGCAAAGAGTGGACACGGGCTTTCAGGGATATCTGGAAGGTCATTCCGCAAATGTAACGGTCCAGAAAGGAGCCCTAGTGAACTCCAAATAAAACCGGAGCCAGGGAAGCGTTGGAGACTACTTTCACTCAGAATGATGTCTGATAGGAACCCATTAATCCAGCGTGAAGGTTCTCCTTGAATCCTCTAAGCCTCGAGTTTGTGGAGCAGCAGTGGGACTCGATTGAGTGCTTTTGAGAAGTGGAAGAATATTGTATTCGATATGACGCCCATGTCCTTAGCTGTCCATAAATACGAGAATGTTCGTCACGCGAGAAAGTTTTGGGAGGTATATGTGCTGCTCTGTATTTATCGGGTTGTTGGTAGTAAGATAATCTACGGAATGCTTCCAATCACTCTGCACGGTACGCTAGGGAGGCTAATAGGCCTGCAGCTGCCACGCGGTGGTCGGTCGCCAGGCAGAATTGCTCCGCTGGTGAACGACGTTTCCTTTAAGACCCCTGGATGAACCTCGTCTGGCTTCAACGCGCAGAACGGGTTGATCTTGTACAATAGTTGAAGAATGCCTCCTTCGTTAAGACCAGGTCGATTAGAGGCCGTTCGCATTTACGCCTTGACGTGACGGGATGTGACGAGGTAGCTGGGGCTGAATAAAGTCTGTATTATGTTCTTTGTAGGCCTCAAATACCACTATTAGGCCACGGGTTGGTTCCCGTTCCTGTACCTCAAGGAGGGCTTGTTTAACTAATTTCAGCGCCGATGTCTCGTACTTAAACAGCACAATTTTGTTTTTTTCTCGGGGAAGATCAAGAATAATAGTAATATTTATTCCCAGCTTGTGAGTAGCATACTGCCAGGTATGCTCATAATGTTACAGTCAAAATAAATGTATGACTGGCGGTGATTGTGGGAGCAGAGGGTAAGAAAAACGGACGGCGTCATATGGCGTGGGCATTACTCGATGTAGGCCTGATCACCACTTAAATGGCACGTATAGGGAAGCGCAGTTACCATGCGTTTCTGAAGAAAATATCCAGCAAGTTTGGATCGTTTAGATTTGAAGGCGTCGGGCAAAAAATAACAAAGCAAGGGAGAGCAAAACAAGAGGTTTCCTGCCTGACACATGACAGGAAAGTTGTAACGGCGGAAAATAAGGGACGGAAACATGAGATCAGATAAGGCTGCACCCAGCCGGCCATGTTGAACTAAAGCCTAAACTCACCGCTAAGGCCTCGTGGCCTTGGACTTTTGGGCTCATGGTCAGGGTCACACAGTGCAAGTTGAAATGTCGAGGTGGAGGAATCAGCAAAGTTGATAAGCGTTAACAGGAATCACAGAAACATGGTGTACAGCGAAACTGTAGAAACTCACCGGTGTAGCTGTTGTTAAGTCGAGCATAATAGTTCCTTGGAAGAGTGAAATGATGGCAACACCAGAAGTCGTTATATTCCAACGAAATATTCAGTAGATTGGAATGTACGTGTCACGGAGGTAGCTGGGGTCAGGTGAGGGCTCGTCTGTATTTGCAGTTAATGGAACGAGTGGGCAGAAGGAATGGAACATTTGCGATCGGGCTATCAAATTGGGTACGGCAGTGTCGTGCCATCATTGGCCCGACGTCACGCTTACGGCAGTTATGCCGGAAATGCCGATTCTTCGATCGACAGGCCTCTTTTCAGGCTGGCTGAGGAAACAAGGTGGAACGAAGCCAATTTTGGATATCGAATTTTTTGGTCCGTTTGTGGATCCTGTATGTGTATATCATATGCCAGGTGGAGTGGATAACAGCAAATTAGGTCATCCAAACCGGGTAGTGCTGAATTTCAAAGCTTGGGAAGACAACGGGACGGGATGAGATAGTGAAGCCTGGTTAGTTTGAGGAGACATCAAGTGGGATAATGTGCATAAATATACATAAAAAAGAAAACCTGACGTCTTCTGCAGTTAGGGTAGTGGGGACATGTTACTATATGGGACAGAATAGGGATGGATTTGTATTTAGTGGACTAGCGACCAGCGGTTGGGTTTTGCTAACATACGATATTAAAGTACAAGTGATCTAGTAAAAGCCTATATAAGCAAGCAGTTTGATGGATTGGTTGGACGAGCGAGATGTATAAGGGCTGATGAGAGTGAACTTCCGATTATGGACTGGTTAATCTGGTATTTATCATATGAGTTGGACAGCACTATGAGAGAAAGTAAGTGTAGGAGAAATAGTCACCAGTCCCCGAAGCACTGCCATCAGCTTTAGGTTCACAAGTGGTGCATGGCGAATAAAATGTCTTTGGGTACTAGACTTGCATGCTGGTAGCGGACGATTAGGAACACCTGTATGCATATATTCCTCATTGTATATGCTCACACTTGGAAGCAGTAGGTAGGTGCGTGTGATTTGTTCGTTTGCCTTAGTCAGCTTTGATGCGGTACGCCCACGATTATGACAAGGGCAGCTGCAGCTCCGCCGTCGGCGTAAGCTATGGGCATCATGGAGTCTCCAGGCCATTCTACCTGTTTTTACGAACTTCCCTTTTTAACAGACGGGGAGGCCAGTTTTTCATTTTTCCATCGCCTCTAGCTGTGGCATTGCCACTTAAATGACAACCGAGACGAGTCCAGCCCAGCAGCAACAAACAGAAAACAGCAATTCTCTTTTATCGACTTCCTGAATCCACTGGTGATGGGCGAAGCCCACGTACTACCTGGGGTTTGTGGTCATACGAACGCACCGTGGTGCAACGCAACAGGTGGACCCTCCGCGCAGGACGTACTGACCACCACACGAGGTTGTCAACTTGCGTGGATACTACCAGATCTGCAAGATAGCATGCCAGCAGACAGTCATAATTGCGGCTTGTGTATTAATAAAGAACTCCATGTGGCCGGCGGTAAGCTAGGCCAGCAAAACCGCTCACTCAATTCGAACAAGCAAACGACAAATGGCCGCTGGAAAGGACAGGTCATGGAGGCAAATGAGGCGGCAGCTACCACTAGGAAAATTGGGACTGAATGGAGATAATCGGAACGTGGGAACCATGGCTGAACGATGACAGAGCGAGAGCTATCGAGCCAAACAGTGACGCAATGCAATGTAGTGTGTCAGTGCTGAATGGGTTGCGAGGCGTTTAATCCGTTCCAAACTATGGGGAACTTTGACTTTTGCTTGTTTTAAACTGGTTATGGTAAGGTGGGATGAGGCACCACTCACTTAAACGTTGGATAGAGTAGTCCAGCGCAGGACCTACCTGGGAGGAAAATGGTGTAAGCTGCTTTGAGCAAGTCAGAGGTAACAACATATGGTAAAAGGGTGGATTATTTGCTAAATCATAGTTTTCACTATTTTCCCGTGCACTAAATATGCCACCGCAAGTTCATTGATGGTCTAGGCCCCGTTCGTCAAGGAGACTGGAGGCTACAGCCTCATACGTAAGGAATTTGTCTACAGACTGAGAAAACTTATGTTGATGTGAGAAATTTTAGACCGATCTGTAAGAGTGTTCCAGATGCAGGTGTAGTAAGCCAGGAGGCTCGTTTTCTTATTGGCGGATTTCTGATTCACGGCGGCTCCGCCCCATTAAATTTTCGGACAATGGTCCTGCTTAAGTATTACACTGAAGCTGGACGTAGTTTAACTTGTTTAAGAAAAACAAGGGATTGTGGCTGACTTGCGCAGTATCTGGTGGGCGCAGCGACATGTTGAGTCCAAGCGCTTAGTAGAACGACTTTGGTCAGCGACGCTTTAGAAGGTCCACTTGATCCGACGCCCTGGAGCTATATGCGGAAAGCCCTTGGAGCGAGGAAGAAATGAGTGAATTGGTACCTCGAGGGGAGATCGTAAAGGGATCGTATGGGGACTTCCTCATCTTCCGGAGGACTCAAGGGGCAATGATGGACCACATCAAGAAGGAGAGAACTGTACCCGCGCAGTGGCACTGGAATCAACAGTGCATCGGATAGGACAATCGAGAGTGGCAGAGCCGCATGTAAGAATAGAGCAGCCCCACCAGTTCTCTCTCGTTTTGATTCGGCTAAAAACAACCGAGTGGTCACCTATTGGGATCTTTGCGCCAAATACCAGGTGTGAGCCAAGTCTCAGTAAGTGCACTTATGGATGGCTGTTTAGGGCAAACTTAATTATATTGCAAGATTTGCTGAGAAGGCTGAGACAGCCTGTTAAAAATCATTTCAACACTTTCCCGATGCCTCCGAAGGTGAGAAACCGGGGGTTTGCGGCCAGAGAAACTAGCAGCTTTAATAGCTGTACGCCAGGTTTGAGACCAAGGTTCTGGAGAGGGCCCTGCGGCATACTTGTCTGCTGCTGTCTTGGTGGTTCTGGGAGCTGATTTCCATTTGCACGTTTTCTTCGACCCGTAAGAGCCAGGCTTGCGAAGGGGGGTGAGTTTTATTCCCTGTGGGTGGAAATTTCGGCCGCTGCTACTTTTAGCTCGTTCAATACCGCAGTTATTCAATGATTAGGGACGAACATGTGTTTGGTTTCTTGGACATTCTGGCGCGGTTTGATCAATAAATTGTTTTTAGAGGCCCTAAGCGTTAGTTAGCAGCACTAAAAAGTATTCCTTTTGGTGGCTCTCCCATGAGGCCGTTCCCCCGAAGACTGCACATTGAATCTTGCAGGCACGTTTCTGATTTGGCGAGTCTTATGTAGTTTTTGGCTGTATTCTCCTTTATTTTTTGTTCGTATGGACTCCCGGGTCACCCGAGATCAGCGTGCCCAGCTGGGTGTACGAGGGATTTTCCGGTTCGATGTCAGGTTTGGGGCTTTGGTCGTCGGGGTTTCGGGCAACCAATGTGTCCATGAATGAAGGGGCCATTTTTGACGGAGTGGAGCTGGCGACTGGCAGTTTCACGGTTTCAGTGGTTGCGGGGTTCATGCAGCATTCCTTGCTGTCGAGGTCAATGCTCGTGGTTGATTCTTCGGTAGGCTTCACCACTTGTCTCCGTAAGATTGACCTGGTCCAGCCCAGACGTTGTGGCTTGTGTGTGGAGTTCACTGCTGTACCTTTATTGTCTTTTACGGGAAAAGTCGATGATAGCACTGAGTAATTTGGGCGTTGCGTCCATCCGGGTACTTGCCTCATCCCAGAGCATTGCCGTCTTCGGCAATCGATGGGTTTGTCTCCACATGTTCGACTCAGTATAGCACAGAAGCTATGACTGGGATGTGGAGTTCGCTGCTATACATTTATTGTGCATTACAGAAGTAAGCAGTACTAGCCCTTATAACTTTGGGCGCTGCGTCCACGCGAGGCTTGCCTCCTCCCGAGCATCGTTGATTTTGGTAGCCAAATGGTCTGCGGTGGTTCAGTAGAATATGCAACCCCAATTCAAGACCGGTTGTGTCGGCGAGCACTCGGGACACGAGGGGCCTTGTCTGCCATCGGTTTGGCCATAAGTTCGAGGCCGGTTGAACTGGCGTCGAGCGGAAGGCTGCTTCGCACCTTACAACTAGAACGTCTGTGGCTTAGCTTTCGTGTCTTTATAGGATGGGAGCACGTTTTAATTGCAGCAATTAGAAGGGATTTGCCGGTACTTAAGCCTCTCCAGAGCGTACAAGACCGCGCTGTTTCAGCACTTTCCAGACATCGTAAATATCAGTGAAATTCTGGGAACATACAGATTTGGATAAATCTTTCTGATACAATCACATATGGCGCGCACGCCGAACGCTACGTTATGCATTCCCTTGTGGAAAGCGGGCAGTCATGCGTAAGTTGCCTACTTTGTTCAGGGGGACAATGGGCGCGGCATCAAGTGTTACGGCTATCGGCTTTTTGAGTTTGAGTCACGCGTGTCAATCCACGAAAACGACCAAGAAATCCGAATTCTGGAATCACGGTACTCAACGGATTCTCCTCTGCAGATACCATGGGGTTACAAAATAAGGCGGTACAATCACCAGCCTGGGGATAAAGCGCAGATTACTCCGCCTCAAAATCGATATCATCACAGCCAGACAGATATCGAAGGCGAGCAACCGCAAGAATCACAATGTCCGACCAAGGTCGGTAAGAGTTATAAAAATAGTTCACTAAAACAAGAAGGTTTCAGTTTATCTGGTCAAGGGGGATAAATATGGGGCTTGGCTGTCCTATGGGGTTGGAAACGGGTGCACGTTGTTGGCAAGCTGTCTTCTACACCAAGTGAAGACATTCGACAAGGGCAAGTTAGGTGTCAAAATGTTGACGGCCAGCATTGTGTTCTGCTGTGGCGTCATGTCGTGCTACGTTCATATGCGCAAAGCTATCATGAAGTGAACATTTATCCAGTAACAGCCCTGGATTTTGATTACATGTACTTTCCTTTTCATGTTAAACTTCAGCCTCAAACTATTTACCGGCTCTCCGGAGGTGGCTACAGAAAACCTATTATTTTTCGCCACTTCCAATGAACTCGCCTTCCAATTAAGTGGGCCAGAGTACTTCCAGGATGACCTCAATCTATTTAACTACAAACGCAAATTATGGGCATAGATCACACAAACCTGAAGACGAAATACGCACCCCCTAGCCATTTCTTCGAATATTGTGGGTGAAGTTCATTTTTGTGAAAGCCTTACGTTCTTTGAACGCTTTTCGTACTATCATAAGGAAATCAATGTTTCAATCAGAATGATTACACGAAATAATTTCTGGAAATACCAGAACACATATTTCTGCGCCCCTCTGCTAAAACAAACCATGCCTTTCGATTCAAGAGTGACCCTATAACCCATTTCGCATCAACACGTTTAGTGTTCCACAGAATATTATGGCTGCAGAACTAACTGCAAATTCCCTCCATTTTAAGGCAACCAAATTTTCTGATAAGTCTAGATATATGGCAGAACCCTAGAGGCTCACGAGAAAAAATTCTCCTTGACTACTGAAAAATCTTACGTTAGTTTTGAAGGTCGATCCACTGACAGCAACTCTACAGACTGCTTCACTTTTGCCGGAGTTCGTTTGGGTGGAAGCCTTGAGAGAAATTCGAACATCAACTGCTTCAACTTGTCCTCGCGAGCTCACAACGAACCAGCGGCTAACACAGAACAATATTTCTTATAAATATCACGTGAATGCTATCTTCCGTTTGGAAAACACGTGAGGCATTGAGGTGTGCCACTAAATTTGTTCCAGCTTTGTCTGGCAACTAATTGCCACAAGCGAATCTTAAGTGGTCGGCATTGTGACAGGACTGGGCAACATACCGTTGGAAAATGCAGCCAGGGTAAATCAGCTCCCTAAAAATAGTCTTGGCCCCTGTATCATCCGTTATGTTGACAATGAAATTCCCCACGTTTATTATGCCCCTATTTGTAATCCCCGCCCCATTTTTGTGTTTAGTGTGTATGTATGAACTGACGATTGTTTGTCCTTACCACTTCACCCATTTGGTCTTGAGGTCATCCGGCCATTTGTATATGACTTTGCACGTGTGACTGTCGCACGTTGGAGCCTGTTAGCTCCCTTGCTTTGCACTTTTGAAGTCCAAATGGACTGTTTGTTTTGGACGCGTATCTACTGTCGAGGTTTGTACAAATTGTGAATTTCTCTTACCCTAATGATACCGTATAGAGACCCAGCTCCGACTTTGTTTTGCCTACCCGGAGGTTCTGGTATTACGCGTCACTCGAAGATACCGTTCGACCGTTACAGCCCCAAAGCCTCCATATTTTAACATTAAAAACGAACTACGTTACCTGCTGATGGGCGGCATGTCGAACTAAATGCGTGACTGATGAGGTGTCGGTACTCAGCATTGTGCGGGAATGGGCAGTCACAGAGATGATAGACGTTGTCCAACACAGACGGAGTCACGCCTAACTCAGCTACATTTCAACGCAGTGGATTTTGGGGAGAGTGAAACATGGTTGATGATCATTTCCAGATTGCAGGAAACTTGCCACATTCAAGTGAGATCAGACCGTTAAAATTCCAAGATATCGGGTAAAGGCACGATACAGCCAAAGTTGGCGTAATTCCTGTTCACATATTCTTTCATTATATTTTCAAATCTACAAGAAAATCTCTAGAAAAAGCACGCTTACCATGAAGCATTCCACTTTTGTGACAGACACACGGCAAAAAACTGTAAGTTGCGGACAATAAGACAGAAGGATAAGGAACCTGGAGCAGATGGAACGTTTCAGTGATCCCGCTCGCCAACTGAATTAAAACTAAAAACCACTGTTACAGCTACGCGGTCCTGGCTAATATAGGCCAGGGTTACAAAAAGCGTAAGTGGGAATGATGTGTTGAAGCAATCCGCAACGCGCATATATGATAGCCTGCATGATAGTATATGTGAATATCAACATCACGGTTTATAATAAACATTTCAACGCGAAATTAATTTTGATCTGCCTCCACCGATCGGAAATATTGTATTCCATTAGGCTCCTTTTCCTGATTATTGGTACTTATTAACCTTGAAAAGAAGCTCACTTTAACAACGTCCACATACGACATGTTTGCACAAAAGTTGATTATTCATGGGAAATTACACTCGTGAATTAGCAAGCTTGAAAACTTCGTTTTTTCGGAAAACTGCTTTTATATACAGGCTCTTGATTGACTTCTCAGTTATTAAACTAACCCATCAGATAACTGTGGCAATCTTTCGGTGATGCTGGAATGTTAGACAAACTTGCAGACATTGGCATGATTCAGAACCAATTAGGTGGTGTATAAAATGGCGTGGTCATGCCATTGGGGTCTGACGGGTGTCTTTGGGGCAACACAACTAATGAAGGCTACATGATAAGACGTTGTGACTGAGTTGAATTCATTAATTTGGACCGTGGAAACAAAGCTTCTGTAGTTGTTCTGAACTGAAGATGATTGCAGTTGCGAAAGCCTCATCAGGTTACTCAACTTGGTTAACTTTTCATGTCCTGGTGAGCGAGATACAAATAGTGGACATCGCTAGAATGAAGAAGAGAGTTTCTATTCTAAAAAATAAGCTGGGTTGAAAGCAAACATGCTTAACGATTCTGAGGTGAGTCACAGTCTCTATAGAATGCGGCATTCTGCGCTAGCAGTGTTACTATCATCTAGTGGATAGACACAGTGAAACAGTGACAGATTACTTGATAACGTATGTGGATGGTTCAAGTGGTTTTTTGGGGGTTGCCTTACATTTCTTCCCTGGAACAGCAAGCGATGCAGGATTCTAAAACTATTAATCAGTGCAAGAGTGCAATGGACCCTGATATCTAAAAAAAAACTATATTCACGAGGTACCCAGTTCGGCACTGCATGAACACATTGATTGTTCTAGGGATGTCTGGGGGCAAATCTATTATGCGGTACCTTTATGAAGTCAGCTCCTCGTGCGTATTTCCGCCTGAGCTAGTGCTCTGCACAGCACTGGCTAGAAGGATGTTGAAATCACATGTGAGGAACATTAACGTGGAACAGCACAGACGGATACTCACCAACGACAATATAAGAAACATTATGTGAAAATCGGGATTAGCTGCGGTAATAGTGTTACCGTGGCACCGCCAGCAACTCCCACAAGAATTTCCCTGTTGAATTACATGTGATCATTTATTACTTTAAGGGTCGTCCCACTGAACCAAGGACTCGGGCCGGAACAAATCCAGTTAGCACGACGGACGTCCACTGATGCACTGAGGGCCCAGCGTAGCTAAGTAGCAACGTAGCAGTGTCACCCAGAACAGGCAGCGAAGCAAATGGACAGGAGTTTCGGGACAGGGAAAAGAGCAGGATGGGATCACCAGAATCCACCAAAACAACCTGTCGCAATGTAGACGTTATTTACCGTAGCTAACGTATGTCACAAGAATTGAACGAAATTACTCAGATGAGCCTTGACATCCCTGCCAAACCAAATTCTGGCGTGCCAAGAAACGAGCCGGGATATTGTTAACTGCATGTCGAGTCCATCGCTTGCGCGCAATCCTTGCCATAATCGGCCGGACTGTGTTATTTCAAGCAAAGCATGAGGCAGAAACCAAAGCTGAGTTAAAAAGCAATCGGTTGTAGGCTTACTAAACTACTGGGAGCGCAGCAAACAGTCATGTAGCCTGGGATTTTTCATGTATGAACTTTCAGTGTGGTAGTTGGGGGATCACTTAGCCCTACATACCGGCTTCCCGCTCCCACTCGATGTGTGCGGGTGTACGGTATTATTCACCTACAGAGGTAGCAGATGGAAAACACAGGCATTCATGAGTAAAGGAACGCCCTACTGCTTGTGCGAACGAATTGCAAGAAGATTTTCCAACTGCGTGTCCATTTGGGTGTTATTTTCAACCCCCCGGTGGCCCTTCTGCGGGCAGGAGAGAAAGATTATTGACTAATTTTCAGAGATGGGCTGGCAAGCATTTAACTGCGCCTTAAATATCATTGAATAAGGCTATTCGGATTGCGGTGAATTAAAACTGAGCTGGCGATAAATTAATCCATTGTGACAGACGAGATCAACACCGGGCGACTCCAGTGTCCTGCTTGCTGGCAGACAGACTCCAGAACCTACAAATTTCAGCTTCTCGGAATGCATTCAAAGTAGTAAGTTTGCTAGCGCTCATGTGCAACTATTCTACTCCCACAAAACGGCGTCTCGGTTATGTGCATGAGTCACCAGGAGCTGCATAGACCAGGAGTGTGCTATTTTAGCACCCACAAAAGAACATGGCAGACTGTTTTCGATAGTTCTTTGCAATGGCATTTCGGTTAATTGCGCGACTGCGCGTCACTTTCTCAAAAGTTTTCACACAAATTTCAATGCCTTTTGCCGAAAACTTCTTGAATCTCTAACACTTTAAAGGCATGCAGAAGAGTGCACTGCCGTAATGATGAACCGCACCCAGCGACGACCAACAAGCAGTAAGCAAAATTCCCCTTTGCTTTGAGATACTCTTTCCGTTATATTCACCTTCCGGGGTAAAGCTTATCAAGGCGATTCTAGAAAGGTCGGAGGCATTATTTTTTGCAAGAATATATACAGCGACTACCCGAAAGATCATGCGGGCAAATGTAATCCAACTAAGCCCGTTTAAGAATGAGATTCATCAGGGATGCACCTGAGTTATCCTGTGAGCGCAAAGTTGGGTTGCTGATAGTTTTACTTCATCATCAAAGTTATGGCAGAATATGATGTGGATGGAAGCTTGGGGTAGCACCAAACTTCTGAGAACCGTTTGAGAAGGAACCGGTTATGACTAACTATTTATTTTAGAAGGCTACTTAAAGATGTATTCTCCCAAAATGAAATATGTTTCACCTTATTTGCCTCCTTTCGTGCAAACGATAGAGTGAAAGACAAGGTTCGGCTCCTAAGGATACAGTTGAAATGACTTTCTTGTGACCTGGTCTGATTCAGAGTCTGGTAACCAGAAGTTCTGTGATTTGAAAACGAACAGGTCATTTCGAATGCTTCTGTGTATGTTTGAGCAACCTGGTATTATGTCAGTCCCTGTGAATCCTATGGATGAAACAGCAACAGGACGTTGGGACTGCGTCACCACTGTACTGCTGCAAGGTATGGTTTAACTTAAAGAGTAAACATAAGCCAAGTCAGTCAATCCCGGAAGGAATGAAACCCCGGGTAAGAATTGAATGCTCCGTGCTTTTCAGATCATTTTGGAACTTCCGCCGTGCTAGAAAATCTACAACTTCCTACCATAGTACTACCATGCCCACACTGCCCCATTACACCGTCATCCACTGCATTAAGGTTGTCAGTATTTGCACCGCTGTGTTGGAAGTTGTCTACTTTTATGACCACCCCACTGCCACGCTCTGCTAGACATCGAAAAACCGATGTTGGTCATGCATGTATTTTGGACTTAACTATTATGATCGCGGCTGACGGTGTGCCCGAAACCAGTTGGAAATAGACGTTATTATTATTATTAGCTTCATTTTTAACGTAACATCCAGATTAGTCCTGCGGAGCCGGCTTTCAGTAAGCCACCCTGCTAGAAGGCGCGCAGAGCAACCGCAGCACGGTGCAATGTTTTCATACGCTGCTCACGTTTTACCACACCGTCAGTGTGTTCAAGTCCGCGACAGCTGAACAAGGCAAACAGACGGATAAACTGATCTGTCGACTTTCCGCTTTTAAAGTGATGCACTCGGTGGTCACTCAAGCCTTGTGTTCCACTGTATCATCGAGTATCCTTTAGAGACCTACCTCATCATGTACTTTTTTGAAATCATCAACCTTGCAATGTTTCAACAAAAATCAGACTCTTTATATTTTTATTTTCAAAATCAATGTGTATTTTAGTACACAAATCTGTTAAAAACCTAAATTTGGGGTGCATTTTTACGGAGAAGCATTGTTGCCTGTTCATAATGGGCCCATTGGAATAGCACATGGTCAAGAACTTCGAGTGCATCTGTGACCTTGTCCTCGCTCTTCACGCTTCTACCTGAAACGTGCAGCAGTTCAATTATTTTCGCAATGCCTGGTATTTCTTCACAGCCCGCCTGCCTAACTGCTGCAACGAATATGGACTAACTCACCCATCACTGCTCCTTATCGGTGACATCCACAGATTCCTGATACTGTGACCCACGGATTTTGGGCCCGTTTAGGCAACCTGTAGTAAAGTGTTGCGCCCATAGCTGGAGCAATATAAATTACACCAAAAGATCTTCACCATGACTCAGGTAAGAATGCTCTATTTCATCCTCTTGTCCCATGAGCAAGCGTCACCTCAGTATAAACTGAAAATTTGGGAATGAAACTATTATTTTTATCCTCCTCAATCACAGACATCTCCACAGCTGCTTTACTTGCAGGTTGACAATTTTTTTGCCTCCACTCATAACACAGATCTTTTCGTCCACAATCTCGAGGACTCCAGAGGAAGAGCACCAGAGTGTCACATTTTTATCGCTTGTAGCCAGCCGCGTCCCCTCCACAGCATTATGCTTGTTGAGTCCGAGCCAAGAGCGCTCAAAACCACAAACGACCATCGAACCAGTTAATCCCTCCAAAAATTGCCTCAAATGACTAACGGCCGGCCCTCTTATCAGGCGAAATTATCTTTTCCGACATCGATAACATAGTTCGTTATTTAAATCCACTAAATCATTGCTTTGCACAACTTCCATACTCTATCATCTCTCAATCATTTTATTCTTGATACCCACATGAATACAGTATCTCCCTAATTTGTACATTTAACATTCCAGTTGCACATAACAATAATAATCTTGTTTATTCCCAGCTGATGGATGACGTCCCCTCAGACAGGATCATAATGGTACAGTCGAACGAGAAGCATGACTGCAATTTCCGTGTGTGAAGCGCACGCCAAAATATTGTTTTAGTTATTGAGGGCGAGTTACAGCGTTGAATGATCTGAACCAAAAACAGCGATATTTTTTGCGTACTCAGCGCTCGTAGTGCGCGTATATTTCAATCTACAAGATGTTAGGAGTAAGCCGCATGCCACTGACAAGCAATAAGTGGAAGGTGAGAGGTGACAGACTTTCTTGTACCGATGAAAGTGGGCCTCAGTTTTCACTGTATCGCACCAGCCTGCTGGAGGTTACGCGCAGCGCCATCGTGCGGAGAGGAAATTTGGAAGGGATAACTCCGTTCTCTAGGCACCGCCAAAGTATCTGATAATCTTGATTCAGGAGTAACTTGCAACTTGAAAAAGGACATCGTTAGAGATTTGAATGAGCAGTGCCACTGAAGTACCTATCTTTTAGGCAAATTATGGGCGATTCTTTTAACGCGTCAGCGTCATGCACTAAGGAATTTGCAAGAGCTTCCGCTTTGGGGTGTGCAGGGTAATGTGGCGTTGTTCTGTGCCCGTTGTGCGCCGTCGGTTCTGGTCGGGGTCAAATTCTCTGTCGGATAGTCGGAAATTATTTGGCCTTACTGTCCACATGGACGAGAAGACAGGCTGAACGTATGCCTACAGTTCGATTGCACACGGTTCATATTTTGTGACATACTCACTACTGTCCTTTTTGAAAGCACCTTCCTACCGCTTCTGTTCCAAATCGGTCGGAGTATGACTTAAAAGTTGTCATGTGCGCTATCCCGTTTATAGTTCTGCACTGACCTGGGATGCGTGACTGGTATGAGAAGGATCGGGAGTACGGCAGCTGGATCTCATGGTTACTTCATACGGTCCGGCGAAAATCTCGTTAAAGCTATATGCGACTGAGCAGTGAGCGGAGTGTCAGATGCGACTATGACTGAAACTTTACTCATAATCACCGCCGTTCCCAGTTTGCTACAAGCCAGCCAGTGCCCTGTCTGCGGTGAAGACCAATAGAATTTACTACCAGAAGCAACTTTGTCTGTGCCAGCGCTTTCATGTGAATTCCCCACACTGGAGATGAAATGGCCTTGTAAGTTCAGCAATATTGCCACCCCACCTTAATTGTGTAAACCTTAATAAAGTGTTTTGACGGTGGCCTTCTTTAATGTAGTGGCGACGTTCTTCGATGACCCCCTCCAAAGTTCTGCATATCGCATACGGGCACAAATAAAGAGTTGGCGTATCACGGTTAACTGGGCTCTCTATGGTGCCTTGTCGTTTTGACGGCCTTCCTGGGGCTTTGGTCTCAGGAAGTCACTTAAGACGATTGAAACCACATTTCCGGACAAAGTCGCCTGCGTTCAAAATGCGTAGTTCTGATAACGAGCATCAGCAAGTGTAGCTTGAGTTACCCGGTCCTCTATCGCCATGATGGTCGGCCTGTTTATACGGTTCGCCGCAGATACATGCTTTTGGACACGGAAATGAGGAGCATTGCAGCTCACTGAGGAACAAACCGCGTGAGAGTCTAAATTATTCCGTGAACGAAACTGCGGCAGCTATAACCACTGTACGACGAGTACGCAGTTATTACAGCCACCCTAATCCGCTCTTTTCTGGTGTTTCACTTTAAGGCTAGATATAGTTTGAGCCTACGGTTGTATGGCAGTGAGTCAACAGGATCAAAACTGATGTCGCGGTCTCAGATGACGATAATGACCGGCTTTCGGGATGTGGAAGCTGATTTCAAGGTGTTTAAAGTTGTTACGGCGAACGGATGCGCAGAACATGTAAGTGAGCTTGATGCAAGGCGAACAAAGCTGTCAGCCCTAGCTTAGGGGCTGCAAAGATTGTACAGGTATTGCAGTCGGGTAGGGTGGGAGGAAAGATACATGATCACATAATAAGCGAG
>NW_008751815.1:839888-857450 GCF_000715545.1 Opisthorchis viverrini
TACAGACTTTTGACCAACCAGAGCTCACCTTGGTGATGGGCCCTCAGGCGGCCCGACTTTCGGCCAGTCTTCTGCGGCATGGGCTTCTCGACCGTAGCAGCGCTGAGCTGCGAGCGGCAAGGCGGCATCGGTGTGGAATTCCGCCTAACACATCCCTCCACGTAGCTTCTAAGTCGGGGGTTCGCTTGCAGCGGCCTCACTGGCTTGTGGATCCTGATTGTTTAGCGCCGTGCTCGCAATGGGTGCTCAGAATGAGCCTCCGACGGAGCAGCTGATTGATTTTCTGGAAGTGCAGCGGGAGCATAAGTGTCCAGAAGTATTCCTAGACTCAAATCACTCGGTCTTGTGAGCAGGATCTGCGCATCTGTGGACCGGATTTGGTTTGTGTGCCGGATCCCCTTTACTGGGCCAATTTAAGAGGACGTCTCAACTATTTTTCAAAAAGTTGACTGCAGGAGAGGAATATGAGCTGGCATTTCGCAAACTGCAGGACCGCTGTAAATCAGAAACTCGCCAATGGGATATAAGAAAACGAACCACCATTCTAGACGTCTCCCGAAAAAAGATGTGCTGTTTAAGTACGAGACATCGGCGCTGAAATTAGTTAAACAAGCCCTCCTTGAGGTACAGGAACGGGAACCAACCCGTGGCCTAATAGTGGTATTTGAGGCCTACAAAGAACATAATACAGACTTTATTCAGCCCCAGCTACCTCGTCACATCCCGTCACGTCAAGGCGTAAATGCGAACGGCCTCTAATCGACCTGGTCTTAACGAAGGAGGCATTCTTCAACTATTGTACAAGATCAACCCGTTCTGCGCGTTGAAGCCAGACGAGGTTCATCCAGGGGTCTTAAAGGGAACGTCGTTCACCAGCAGAGCAATTCTGCCTGGCGACCGACTATCGCGTGGCAGCTGCAGGCCTATTAGCCTCACTAGCGTACCGTGCAGAGTGATTGGAAGCATTCCGTAGATTATCTTACTACCAACAACCTGATACATACAGAGCAGCACATATACCTCCCAAAACTTTCTCGCGTGACGAACATTCTCGTATTTATGGACAGCTAAGGACATGGGCGTCATATCGAATACAATATTCTTCCACTTCTCAAAAGCACTCAATCGAGTCTGCTGGCTGCTCCACAAACTCGAGGCTTACAGGATTCAAGGAGAACTTTCACGCTGGATTAATGGGTTCCTATTAGACAGCATTTTGAGTGGAAGTAACCCCGACCTCTTCTCCGGCGCCCGTTTTACTTAGATTTTCTCAGGACTGCGTTTTGGGACCCCTATGGGGCCTACGTCACACCGCTTCTTGAATGTGCCAATCAAGTTGTCTATTCAGGACATAAGAAAGTCGTAACCCTCACTGATCGTGTCCATCTACGAAAATGGTTGCCGGTCTTAAATCCGTGGACCATAAAACGCGTCTCGCAGTGCTTGATTTCTTTCCGCTGAAAAATCACCTCCGAGGAGACAGTATTTATGCCTTGGCTAGCAGGCCTTTCACTGTTGACCCGGCAGACAGCGGGGACATTGTAAGAAACTTTTCAGGCTCAGAGCACACATTTTTATTAGGCAAAATTTCCTCATTTTGTGTAGTTGCTGCATGGAATATCCTTCCTCTGACGGTTTTCCACGCTCCTACCTAGTTCAGAGCACCATTGGACGCTTTCAATGCGAATCCTTGTGCTGGGAAGATTACTTTCCCGCACTGAGAACCTGAACAGGAGTGGCACACTTGCCTGTGCCCTTCAAGTGAACGGCACCCACTGAACGACAAGAACAAACCCGACCCGTGACACTTGAGCGGAAGCCTTGATGCTGTGTATCAACCTGTGAAGCCTGTGAGTCTCTTAGAGCACTTTTCCGCGCCTGCGAAGGATGTGTCCCGTAATCCATGTAGGGTGTCTGCCGCTGTATTCGCGAACCAACACTGGCCTTCGCTAAAAGAGCGCGTGGTCGCTCCGTGATGGTGGTTTAACTGTTCCTCCATCCTTCTGTTGCAGTGACTAAACTGCCTTTTCTATGGCCGGGTAGTGTCATAAACTGTTAGAAGCTTCCTTCGAAACAATGCTTCTGGTGGTGGCACTCCGTCAGGCGTGTCGGGGTTCGGCGTTGATCTATATGCCAGCAGGAACCTTTGCAAAATCTCTTCCGTTGACCACTCCCCTATGGATGTCCGAAGTGCACGCTTTATAGTGTCAATGAAGCGTTCCGCCCGGCCTTCCTACTGGATGAAACGCCGGCGAGCGGACATGAGTTATGCCACACTCGCGGCATAACTCTGCGAACGCCGGCGATGTGAACTGACTGCCATTATCGGATACAATAGTCTGTGGTGTTTTGAAGTGACTGAACAATCGTCGGAGTTCCAGGCCTCTAGTAGCGGTTGTGGAACTGTTCACTGGAAGGATTTCCGTCCATCTACTGTAGGCATCGATCACGATCAAAAAGTCTTGACCATCATGTGGACGTGCATAGTCAATGTAAACACGAGACCAGGGTTCAGTCGATTGCGGCCACGACTGTGGATAGGTTTTCACGGATAACTTCGATGCTTCACCACATCGCTGGCAACATTTGGAGACTTGTTCGATCTGGGAGTCCTTCGACGGCCAGTAGACGTAACTCTGAACAAGTGCCTTCATCCTGTTTATTTCCGGGTGCTGTTTATGAAACTGATTCACGAAGGCTGTTTGCAACTCCTTTGGGATGACCACGCGTTCCGTATGTAAAAGGCGTCCGTCGCCGTTTGAAATAATGCCCCAGTTCGTATTTTGGGCAGGTATGCGTCCACTGATTGCAGTGGTATTTGATGACCTGCTGCAGCACGCGGTATTGGTTAGTAGCAAAGACTCCCTGGCTGTTGTTGGGAAATACATGCGAAATCACTGTTGAGATTCCATAGTCAAATCAAATCCAATCGTTCGGCTGTAGCACCCTTTCGGTGCTTAGCTACCGTGCCACCCGAAGGTTGCACGAGGGCTGGGATACTGCCAGGCTGCCCAAGCCTAGAGAGGGAAGTCGAGAGGCAGAGATCGGTTTCAAACCATGGATGTTCCGGTCAGTAAATTCGCGATCTAGCCACTTACACCGTCTCGCTCCATAGTTCGATGCATCTGACGCCACAACAATTTCCAGCGATGGATCGTAGTGGGTTAGGAGCAAATCGGAACTCAGCATGGATTTGACAGAGTCAAAGGCGCGTTGGCATTTTTCTAACCATGTCCACTTGTGGTCCCTGGTAAGTAGCTGGGTAAGTGGATCTCAGAGGCGATGCATGGCATGCAGAGACGAACTGTAGTAACTGACGACACCGAGGAAGGACCTGGGGGATGTGACGTCTATCGGTGCCCTCATACGTTTGATAGCGTTGCTGTTCTCCGGGTCTTGCCGGCGGCCATGTTCATCATTGATGAAACCCAGGTATTTCACGGACCCCGTGAAAGTGCATTTTTCTCGGTACACTCTGAATCCATACTCTTGAACAGGATCAAGCACGTAATCCAGGCGCTGCGACAATCCGTCGGGCTTGGAACTCATGACGAGATCTTCCAAATACGCAGCAACGCTTGGGGAATCTGTAGTGGTTAACGGCCCTATGGAGTCTCTAGTGAACTGAACAAACTAATAATTTAAGCCAGATACAACGTCACAAGGAGAAGACCAACAAAACCTGAGCTTCACACTCACAGAAAACATCTCGTTAAGGAATTGCAAAATCATCTCATCAACTGACTTGTACAGTTAAAGATTCTGTTCTTTTGAAAAAAGCGATCTATTTGGTTAGTGCTTGTAGAGTACCTCTATACGGACTAATTAATGTTAATTAATAATGAAGGTCGTTAGCTGCGCCACCTTTCGATGCACAGATAGTTTGCAATTTGCAGAAGGCATGGGGCTGAGATAACCTTAGGTCGCGTAAGCCTAGACAAGAGCAGCTGGAATACCAGGTTTGGGTTCGGAACACAGATCTACTGGTCGGAAGTTTCGCGCCTTAACCGCTGAGCAATCTGCGGATTACTACTAACAAAATACGAGGTTGAGATGACTTACTAGTTAAGGGCGAATCTACTGACCGGTGGGTCCATGGTTCGAACCCAACCTCTGCATCCCGACCGCTCCTGCCTAGGCTTGGGCAACGTAGCACTATCTCAGCCCTCGTGCTTCCTTTGGGTGGCATGGTAATCAAGCGACGATAAGGCGCTACTGCTGGGCTACTTTTTTACATTATGCTCCAATTCTGTGTACTTTTTTCCAGCCTACAGCTCAGCCACAAACAGTTTTCCATGTGGACTGTTATACTGCAGTTCCTCCGCCTCAATTCCCGTTATATTGCCCTCCCATTTGCTGTCGTTGTGGGCTGTGTCGGGTTGAATATCGAGAAGCTACTTCGAAATCAGGAGGACATTTCCAGTGTCAAACACGCTCCGAAGCAGACCGTAGCAGATGCACGTCTAAAACGCCAGATTGATCTTGAGTTGTCCCCATCCTCTGATCTTGCGCCTCCTCAGGATGCACCTCCTCCTTGGAATGAATTAATGTTTGACAGAAATAAACGGTGACTCCTTGTTTACTACAGATTTTGTTCATTATTTTGATTTCCTTTAGGAACACCATTTAGCTACATACATTTATTCAAGAATTTAAAAAAAATAAATATGGGGAATAACTGACACAGTGCTTATGTTCCTTACTGTAGTCTCATCTCAGTATTGGAAATCTGAATAGGTTTCCAATGCTAGAGATCAACGATGCCACCATGCTCTCACTCTGTTGCTCGTCCCGCTCACTATCTGGAGATAGGTTGTATGGTACTGTTGTTCCGCTTGAGGGAGCATCACCACCACGATAGAATAGGCGGCTATTTTCGTCGGTTTTCCTTATTTTTACGTCCGCTACTCTTCATCTGGACTTTCCGACCCCCATTGAACATCCTAAGAGAATGTCCACAAAGTTTTCGCAGCGTTCAGGAATTTTCTTCCATACAGTACTTAATGACGCAGCAGTGCTCTTATGCAAGCCCTGTAATGATAAAAATCGTTCAGCTGCAACACCTCTACCGTGCTTGGCTTCCACGCCAACCGAACGAAGCAGGAGGGCTGGGGCACTGCTTGATAGATTAAACCCAGACAGGAGTTGTCGGCTTTCAGAGGATGGGTTCGAACCACATCAGTGTCAACACTGATGTAGCTGTCTTTGATGATGATGATGACCTCCCGATTAGTAAGTTCGTGCCTCAGCCGCTGAACTATCTCGACGCACGTTGTGTCAGGCGTATAGGAGAAAGTTTGCGAATTAATTTCACCGCCATACAGCCAGTATTTCCAAAATGGCCAGGCCGCATTCCATTGCCCGCTACACTAAACAGCATTAAAATTCAAGCACATTTATCCAAGGTTGTTCAAAGGGTTTCCAGTAAGCTTAGTTTTCTAGTCTTAATCCTTGTTGGTTAAGAGTTCATGGGCCATGATTTAGCAATGCGGAGTGAAAGTGACCACTGTCAAGTTGAGCACTATGGGTTCTTCGTGTCTGGATGCGCCTTCCTGGATGGGGTCAACGCGATTTTCCTTGCACATGGTTGAGAACTCTGCGGGGCATGGCACAGCCGATGCCAATGGCAACCTTGTCACTTCTTAGGTGGACTGTCTGTCGTTGTCTGCTGTTTTTTTGCTGGCAAGTTGTATCAGTTCCGTTGATGGCGTCTTTCTCCAACGTAATGCTCAGATTTGTATGCATCTCAGTGGTTTTAGAAGATGTAGGCACCTCGCTCTTGGACGCCATTTTCTAGTCATAACGCTTTTGAGCCACATCCCCCTCTACTTTCACTTCTTACTAAAGCTCTCCTGTTTGTACGGTAATTATGCATCACTTTCCACTACTGTCTGTGATTACTACGACAACGATTGGGCTTCGGCTTCCTGCTCCCGCTCAAATCAACGTGACGATTTGTGGCATCACTATTGGAGTTTGAGCATGGGTAAAACAGAAGCTAAACCGAGGTTGAATAGGTGGCTGTGAACCAAAAAAGACGACGTAGCCTGTCAAATCTTGACAGGGATCGGCTGGGCAGTTTCAAACAAGCTGGTCGATGTGTCGGTTCATTTTATTTGTACCGGCGTATTTCACTTCTGGTTGTTTAGCATGTAGATGTAGGAGCGGGTCGCCTCATGTTCGAAAAGAACCAGCTGTGGCACTCGATTTTCGAGTGCACCCGAGGCGTTGATAACCTTGAGGTTTCAGCGATAAACATCGACCATATTGTAAGTTAATTACATGGCGAAGAGAAGCGGAGACAGGAATTCGGACTTGGACGCACTTGTTTTTGACAAATGTGGGGTAATAATTTATATAGAATCCATATCTATTATGCGTTCAGCTCTAGCACCCTTTCAGTGCCTAACTACTATGCCACCAGAAGGAAGCCCGAGGGTTGGGATACTGCCAGGCTGCCCAAGCCTAGACAGGGGAAGTCGAGAGGTAGAGGTCTGGTTCGGACCACGAAACTTCCGGTCGGTAAATTCGTGCTCTGTCCACTTGGGCCATCTCGCCTCCATATCTTTTGAGAGCTTGTCCACTGTCTTTCTCTAAGAAATGTTCAGTGAACGAGTCGTTTTTGTGAGTTTTCCACAATTTGAGCCGGTTTTGAGTCTTCTCAGCCAGTCAATTCCTTAGTTGTGTGGAAGGAGTGCCTAGAACTTAACTGTCGAAATACCTCATTCTATTAGGCTTTCGGGTGAAAATGCTTCCTGAGGACGAGAGAGATGTGATTACCTTCTCTGAAACAGAATGTCGGCTTCACATCGAATACCGATCTATGATTCATCATCAAAACTTGTGCAGAGCTGCACTTTTACTGCTCAAGCTGCTATCACTTTCAACGAATGTCTGTTAGAATTTCTTCCCATGACTTCGCGTGACTTTATTATCTGTTGACCGCTCACATCAATATGCTGCTTCCGTTTGCAAATAACCATTGAGTTTTTGGCACTCGATATGTCTTATATGATGTACGTACCTGCTGTCACAAGACTAACCGCTGTGTTGTGGTCAGAATATCAGCGAGCAAGACATTAACACCACGAGTTTGACTGTTTTTTAAATCAGGAAACTTGAGCCTAACCGATGTGACCGATGTGACTGACTGTTCATTTGGGAACTTTGGACGGCAAAACGGCAAATTTCACACGGGACCAACAAACGCATGCTTACCTTCCTAGGATTATTAACGTCTACTAGGAGAAGTGGCTTGCTTGACAGTTGGGGAGTAAATCACAACGGGAGAGAAACGTAATTTAGCCAGATGCAATATCCTTATTTCGTGATTCCTCCATACCACCCACTGAACCTCGTAGTTAGGTGACCAATAAAGACCATACTGCAGTAAAATATTGAGGTTTAATTCGTAACCAGCTGTCCTTCAGAGTCGTTGCATTGAGTCTGAGAGCAATATGCCGGATGTGCTTCACATATGATGGTCGTGCACCTACACCCTAGTGGTTTTCTCATCCATCCAAGCCTGTATAGTGACAAATGGACACGTAATTTAGCGTGGGCATATATTCTTATATGATTGACGGTCTGTTCGCTGAGCTGGGCAGCTCGCTTACAAACCTCTCTTCACCTATCCAGATCAGGGCGTTGTTAGGGTGCGTAGTGCAGCGCAGCGATGGTTAGGTGGTAACGAAAGCCATGCCTAATACTGGAACCTAAAAAGTATGCATTATATCTTCATTGTTACTCCCTTTCCTTCAGTTTGATGACCTTAAGTTGGTACTTCAGCTGAAATTTGCCCAATGAGTGTTGCTGTATGCGAACTAAAGGCTGAGTTATCAACTTATTCAGGGCAGATCTTGTCAGAAGGCATTTCCGTTGTACTATCTCCTCGCAAGTAAACCATTCAGGGATTCTGAAGGAGTCGATTCATCCTCGGTTCTTGGGAAATTCAGATTCTTCGAAGAGTAACAAAGGAGGAGAAATGGTTTCCAATTTTGTCGAGGCGATGGTGGTGTCCTTAAGGGTGGCAGACTGTACTGCAGTATCAAGGCTTTCGTCTTCTGTACACTTGCTGGAATATAGTTCGCAGTCATTGCCTCAATGCAGGAAAATTTCCCGGAGGTGCGGCTTGTTTATTAAAATATTATGGACATAAATAATGATGGAATATTCTCCACGATCTACATCTTCCGAGATTCGCGCTCTTCAACAGAAAACTTGTGCGAAATCATGCCTTATAACATCCGATCGAATACTGTTATTCAAGCATACACCAGTGTGAGACTACTAAATGGCTACCCCACAATAACGAATAACTACCATTCAAGTGCCTAGGTGAGTATACACTAGCTTCTATCGAACCCAGCCATTGGTTCGAGTAACACAACCATGGGTTACGCGAAGACTGCGAAAACCCTGACTTTGTTGCATTCGAAACTGCCTCAGTTCTCCACACAACACGTGACCGCTTAGCTAAGGTGCGCCACAATACAGCTGACAGTTGAAGCACAGAATTGTTTCCAATGAGCGTTTCCCCGAGCAAATAGGGATGAGGCGCTGGTGCGCTGGCTTCTACTACTCTCCTATCGCAGACTGATCGGGCGTTGTAGTCCCAAAAGACATTTAAATGAGATATTAACCTTTAGATACGTTTGCCAACCACGCTACCGGTTTCAACAACTGGTTGCTTATGCGCATCATTTGTTTATGTACCAGTTCAAAGGACCGTCACGAAGAGACTGCACCTGACCGTTGTGTGGCGGTTTGTGTACCTCGGCAACCCGTTGAGCTACACAGGGGATGTCCACGCGACACTCACAGAGTCTCTCGTACCGGGTTGGTCAATGGGTAGATGTCTGACGAACACAGTCTCCTGGCCTTCCAGGTAGGGGTTTGGAACATGTATTCCCCCCGGGTTTCGTAAAAATGGTGATGTACTTGAATTCCCAGCCCAACGCCGTTGCATTGCTGTTAGGTTTTTGAGCCATAGGCTTTGGTTGACGACCCTAATCGTGTTCCTGTCTAGGTGCGGACGCCCTGACGGTCTCCCAGCCCTCGTACAGCCATGACAACTACAACTAACAATGCCTCTGATGGTCTGTTCGACTGAGAACAGTCTGAATCGCGCTGCCGCGACCTGCACTGAAGTACGCAGGGCCGAGAAACGTACATTGTTAGAAGGAGTGTTTAACGAGGGAGTATCTTCTGAAGGTCTTCTTATCGTAAAGTTCTCGCTACGGCTGAAGTTTTGGCCAAAACCTATTCAGGTAAAAGAATCAAAGTCCTTCACTGCGTGGTTATTTATTAGAAAACACGAACCAACCGGTTACAAGTTACGAAAGTAAACACATCATCTGCGGAGTGGTTTTTTTAAACTGAACACTCATGCGTCTCCTTGAAGTTTCCTGGACTTTCACTGACTGTTAAAGAATATGCGAACGCCTCCACAATATCCGTAATAAATTTCACCTTCAATCAGATGGGGGTCGGAACTTGTACACCAGACCATCGGCTACTCACTTGTTTCATCAGTAGTGTTCGCATCTAAACCGGTGGTCCAGGACGAAAAGTCTATTGAGCTATGCTATACTGGGTTGTGAAAAAAAAACAGCCCCTAACAATAAGCATGGTCTAGCATTGTCGAGGCACCATAGATCTTCGATGTCCCTGGTATTCTTTGCATGATCCTACCCAGTCAAGACATATCTCCCAGGAATAAGTTACGGAAAGTGATGCAGCACATGGAGGTTATTCGCACATTGGTGTTTTCTGTGTGCTCACTGGTTATTTCGGTACAGCCGGGAGATATAGGATCATACTGATTACCTCAACTCAGTGAAGCATATATTGTCGAGTTAAAATCACTGCATGGTGGATTGTATAGGACTTCTTAGTTTTAGTTTTTCGATGGGAAATGAATATCGGCTCCACGGACTGATTCGCTGATTGACTCACCGAGTGACTATTTCACTAAGTGACTGATTAGACCGTGTTCCAAAGGGAACGCCATCTTTCAGTCAGATTCAGTTCACGATGAAAAGCAGGAAAACACTGTACGGCAACTTCATCCATTCTCAGAATATTCGAAACCTTCCGAGCAATGGGGGAGAACTAATGGCTGATTGACAATCCTATTAATTTACACTTAAAATGAATGTGGCGCCTTTCATATTCGAACCACAGCGTTCACGTCACGGGAAAAAGTGGCTTCTCGAATTCCAAAGTGAAACGCCCTCGAGGAGTAAAGTCCTGCCTTTGTTCAACAAACTACTTATGCTATGGAAGTGTTGGCACTGTTTCTACTTATTTCTTCTGTGTTTTAAGCGCTAACACTCAAATTATCAATCGCCGAATGATGGAATAATTCACTCATTGGTCTTCCAGCGACGGCCATCACATGACCTGTCTCATGTGATCCAATCAATGTGCGTCGTCATATCGATCCAAACGGATGCACAAGCCTAAGGTCCGTCTGCAGTTGAGCGAAAAGGACTCATGTCATACGCGGCGAACTGCTTCAACTGATTGCAAAGGGTGCAAGTCGGCAATTCGCCGTCGAAGTACGGTGAGATGGTCGAAAGTACATGACGATTCCAGTGAAGCGCCGAAGAGAGAAACATGTCGAGACCAAGCAGTTGGAACCAGCATAGATGAATACAATATATGTTACGCACCGTTGCGAAGCAGGAAAACACGAGAGCATAGTTATCGAAATTTGCTGGTGGCTCACTGGTTACCGATGGCCAAAACGACCTCGCGATCCCGAACCAAACAGGATCATCTCCGGTCGGCTACCACAGGAGATGTTGAAGAACTCATACACACGTGGGTTTCCGCACTAGATAGCTTGAAGACAGAGACAGCTAAGAGGGCAAACAACTAAAATCGATCCACATCGATTTGAATTACTATCATCTGTTGGTATGCACAGCTTCAATACACAGTTGTTTGTGGATTGCACATGTGGGGTGCATTGGCTTCATTGAGAGAACATGCTTGTGATTCGTCAAACAGGTGCAGCAAATCGTGTACACACATCAAGTGTGCGTGTGACATGGGGACGCATCAGTTGTTCTCTAAATGTACTAATGAAATATACTCAGCCGATTTGCGAACTATCATTCTTTCCTTGACTGATTTAATTCCATGGTTCGAACCCAATACCGACCTGGCAGTATCTCAATCCTCGAGCTTTCTTCGGGTGACCTGGCACATAGGTGCTGAAAAGATTTCCCAGCTAAATAACTTTTTTACTTTACGGAAAGTAAGATTAGAATTCATGGAGCTACTTTGATTGAAAGAGTGAATATTCGTCGTCCCTGTCACTAAGCTTATGGTGAATCCATTAGAGTGACTCGTTTGCACACCTGAACCTAAGCCTTCTACTGAAGAACAATTTCCAATTTCTGGTGGGGGTGAGAATACAGTAGTTCCCCAACCAAACTCTTACTACGGAGTCGGTTTCTTCAACCAAAGGCTCTCGTCTTCTGAGCAGTGGCGTAAAACTGACACTTTTGCGAGCCCACTCCCTGATCTCGAATACAAATCACTCAAAAAGCACCATCGTAGCGCAGCAAAATGCCGCACCACTGGAACTTCTCGTATTTCATGATTAATTAATCTCCCGGCTAATCACACCGGGATGAGATGGTTCCACTGGTGATTACAACTCCTGAAGTATTACACACAACTCTCGTAACCTTCGCCGTCACTATTCAGGATAGGCCACTTTGGATATGACCTTTAAAACCCTACTCAGTGGGCACAACCACCGACCCATCGCTACGTTCCACTACACTTTCTAAGAACTCAACGATGAGGTCGCCTCACTTGGTGTTGAAACGTTTGCAATCAAACTGCTCAGCTCAGAGAATAAGGCGACGATCTTATTCTCGTATGCTTATACTAGGTCTAGACTAAAAGCGTTGGATCAGGTCGCGTTTTTGTAGTTGTCCACTTACTCACAAGTGCGATTCAGTAGACCCTTTTCACTTGTGCCATTACACCGGCTGTCACTTAGTCGATATTCTCGCTGGTTAAATAAACGCCATATTATTGATAGACTAGATGATGTTTCTCGAACTAAGCAACTTTTCTCAGTGAAGCCCTGTGGCTGTTCACGCCACCCGGAAGAACTCAGGTGTCCTTTTCTCCAAAGAAAAACTGTCCACCTGAACAAAATGAATTTGCTTGTTTGTAAGTTTTTGGCAGCCAAGTATCATACAGGATGATCAGAGCTGTCGGACTATACGCGGCTCGCAGGAAAAGACGGATGAGGGTAGTGGATACTGTCCTGATAACTGGTTTAATGAACAAACATTATGAATTAGGCGGAGCGTACGATCAATAAAAGCGCAATCGGTGGAGGCAAAAAAGGGACGGTAAGGCATCAGAAGCGGTAGTAAGTAACAAATGATATACGAATACAAACGTTCAACCGGAGTTTAAATGCGACATGGGCACAAATTAAATGCACCTGCAGGCTTTAGCCGACGGCGCGACGCACGAGCACGTGCAACGTGTCAAATCGAAATGAGCTCTTAGGCCCGCAGGAAACAAAGTCTATTGAGTAAGGTGCAATACAAACGTATTACAAAAAAGACAAGACAGCTGGGGAAGTCGATTTGGTGCACTCAGCACCGCGCCCGTTTCCCATCCGAGGGTCTGAGCCCGGTCCACGGTCAACCCGTTTTCCCGTCGGAGCAAGCAATCGATACGAGTTTGCAGGTGGAGATGAGCAAGCGAAAGGATCTTTAACTGGTAAGTAGGGTGTAGACAGACCTTGAGCGGGAGCGAAAACCCGCGGAGCCATCAGCAGAGAAGCGAAATGGTGTTATCATATGCAGGTTCAAATCACACTACTCACTAGTAGTCAGAACAAATAGAAGAAATAATCGCTGATCGCCTTCAAATCGCAGGAGAAATTACACGCACCAATCAGGTATAGTCTGGAAGGGCGTTCTGACAAATCATTTGGTTCAGCTGGCATGTCTCTCCTGATCCAGTACTTCCAATCTTACAAGGACGTTGTACAAGTGCCTTCTGACATAGAGTTGATTCAACCATGTATGATAAATTGCGTACACTTTATTGGTGGGTTCTGCGGGATACCTACCGTTAAGCAGGGGTCAGCATCAGAGCTGAGATGTACGATAGAGTAAAATGAAGTTAACGACGCAACTCGATTGCCTTAACATCAGTGCACGGAAACGAAGGAGGGTTTCCTGGTTCAATAAGAGTCAGAGTAACTAAACAGGCAAACCGCGTTTCTTGCGAAACGCAGTGTGGTGGTCAGTAATGCTTATTCCATCCTCAGTATCCCGCTGTTCGTTGGAGGTCTTCGTGGGTCATCCAGGCAATTTTTAAGCTTAATTTTAAACAAATTTTAAACAATGTACCAAGTTTACGTTGGTGCCAGATGCTAAATTTTTGGTCAGCGGAAAAGCGTGGGAGATTCAGTGAATCATTAGAGGTGATGACTAGCGGAAAAAATTGGACAGCTACGCACTGAAGGCTTATGATGCACGAGCCCTACTATCTTCTGGTTTGGGCCCAACTGGGCTTTGAAGACAAAAGAGAGCGGTCTTCTCACACACCGCGCGGACTATAGAAAAAGAAAGGAACTGGCGTCTCCTATAATTTAAAAACTGGATGAAGCGGAAAAACCTGGAAGACCAGTTATGAAAGAGCTGGGACGCTTCAGCGTGAATCTTGCTGTATTTAGTAAAACGCCGTTGATTGGCTGGTAGAAGTTGCAGGAGATTCCCTCCGACCATAACTTCTGCTGGGGTGGAACCACACCAGGAAGCCAGGTGGACATCAAGTGTATACTGGTTGTATTAACGTGAGAACTATGGTAGTCCCATTTAAGTTGTTTGAATCAAGGTGTACTTCATGTAGCGATGCCTAGGTCAGCAGAGCTATACACTCAAACGAGAGAAAAACAGACTCCATTATCGACTGTCTGACAAGATCAGGCGTGAATCCTTTAGGGGAATTCAGTGCCCGGATTCGCACACAATCAGAAAACGTGAAAGATAAATGTATCCTATGGAATCAAGTCGATGGACAACAGTGATGAGAAATCACTGGTGTTGTACACGACACCGAACTACGGGGTTGAATCCAGATGGAGGGGGTAGGTGGCGGATACCACATGCTGAGCATGCTCACCCCAAAAGTGGAGTAACATCGTCATCATCGACAGCATGACATCAGTGTTCAACACCGATGCTTTGCTGCCGTACCACCATGATTTATTTGAAAGCCTTATTGTGGGGAAAAGAATACAGATGGACGGGGAGGGGACTTGAGAACACAGATGGACGGGGAGGGGACTTGGTGCTGGCTTATTACAATCATTCCGAGGTGCCTACACCTCCAAACACTCATTCAGGTGATCTGCATAGAAACTGACAACAAGACCGCCACTTACATCGGTTGGCAGCCACATGTTGTAGTGTCTCCAACCAGGCACAGTGAGAATCACGCGGTCCCCATTCTGGAAGGCGAGTAGCACCGAGAGCACCCAAGTTTTCCGTGCTTTCTTTCATACCCCTCTCCAAAGGTGGGTACGGATGCCTAATGGGGTAATCTATTCTGCGAGAAGTTCTTGATAGTGCACTGGTCACAAAAGCGATGCTTGGGTATGTAAGCTGTATGGATAAATTTCTATAAAGCAATAACTAAGGCTACTTCAGCTGTGACACCTTTTCGTCGCATAGGCGCTGAGACGCTGCTAGGAAGGCAGTCAAAGCAAGGCTAATAAACTAAATGGATTTTACGTCAACCTGGTGTCGCGGTGCGATTTAGATGAAAAATATGCCCGAGCGCAGACAACCGTCTCCAAGCATTCACCTATGTCTGAACACCAGACAGTTTTCACAACCTTATGTATCGCAACACACTGCTGTCTAGACGTAACACACTACTCATAAGGTTGCTGAAAACTGTCTGGTGTTCAGACATAGGTGAATGCTTGGAGACGGTTGTCTGCGCTCGGGCATATTTTACGTCAACCTGGTGTCGCGGTGCCATTTAGATGAAAAATATGCCCGAGCGCAGACAACCGTCTCCAAGCATTCACCTATGTCTGAACACCAGACAGTTTTCAGCAACCTTATGAGTAGTGTGTTACGTCTAGACAGCAGTGTGTTGCGATATCTAGAAAATCATAGCAAATGAAACATGATGCAGCCTGGTACAGCACATTTAGTTGAAAAAGAACATCATTAATGAAAAATGGCTGTGCTTTAGTTAAGTCTCCCGTGAGAACCCAGTTGGTATGCAAATGCGTGGAACTATCTTCGGGCACCAACATGCGCAGGGATATTCCCGCCGTTCTCTTGGAAAAACTGTGTACATCAGAAACTTTATGGACGAACTTCTATGTTGAAACCGATCACATCTTGATCAATCGGCTGTTTTCGGTTTTCAGATTAGTGTGGATTAAGTGGCACATTTACCGAACCAGATATCACACACGTGGATTCTTCCAAGTTTGTCGTGAGAATGGAATCTCCACATTGATGGTTACGTTCCGGCAATGTGTAATTTAACGTCACAGGCACCTCCTCCCCCCCTCCCCCCGAATTCACATTCATGGCTTATGGTAGACAAAAACAGCTGTAAAAAGCCATATAAATCTTGTCACGTGGTACACCAACACGGGTCGAAGGCACATAAATTTAAAATCTCGTGACAGGTCACTGGATTATCATGTCGCGAATTGTTGTTAAGCAATCCAAACAAAAATAATGTCACGGCCGAGTTTTATCCCTTTGCTTCGCCTCAGGTCTCGGCCTAATGTACAAGAACCCCCGCCCATAGGTGCTCTGCATTTGACCACGACAGATGACCGCACCATTTGTAGCTCACTAACTAACATATCAATGGCAAGCGCAACTGTGCCTAATGATAGCCGTGATCGGAAAACTGGAGCTCATAAGCACACCGCCACACAAAGTAGCAATGTTCCGGGTTATGACAGGCGGTTGCAATCCAAACAACGACCAACGAAGGTGGCTAGAAAACTAGATCTTTCGCTAGAGAACGCTTGGAGTTTTTATGGATTCCGACAGTCGTCGGAAAGGAATGAAACTTTGACGAAACCTGAGAAGAGCGGATTTAGTGAAACATGCAGTGGATTAACTAAGCACACAATATTCAAAGGATTTTCGAGTATGACTCGGGAGAGTTCATCATCATGGAACCCATTTATTCGTCAGGCCTGTTGTACGCTGCGCAAGCAGGCGACCCCATTCAGACCCGTTCGACTACCAGACTTTCCGCCTACTTCCGGAGATTTCCCGACTCCCATTAACCGGATTCGTCGATATACAGATCTTGGGATGCGCAGATGTCGATTAGCACACCTGACCTACTCGAAAAGAATGAGGTGATCCCGAAGCAAACTATCACAACCCAGAGCACCCCGTAGGAGAGACATTCATGCGACTGTGAATTCAACAACACAGAAGAAAAAGAGAGTTGAAACAAGAATTTCGCCCACTTCATTTTGACTTTGGTGAATTCGTACAATTCGTGTCTACATTTTGGCGTTTTGAGATGAGTTTCCATTTTGACATTCGGTACGGAATTCATTACGCAATATTACGTTGATTTCCAAATGGTAACATAACTTGTCCTTAATCGATCAAGGGGAGTTTTACGCACCGTGATCCATTGTCTTCAAAGAGTCGATATCATATAAAACCAAGTCAGAACTAAATAGAGATGGGATTCTTTGTACTGAGCTAAGCTGGATTACCCTCATGTATATATCGGTAAACATAGTGAAATTGGAGGTTCCGGGCACTGACTGATCATCCACCCATCCATCTCTTCTCATGGATGGAAAAAGCCAGCATTAGGTCGCCTTGCGAGATATCCTACCACTTACAGTAGTAGTAATCGTTAGCTGTAAAAACTGCGTAGTTGTCGTATAGTGGTGCTGCCACAGACAGTTTCATTTGCCAATGATTTGAGGAGGTGAGGGAGCATGCGCCTTGCGAGATATCCTACCACTTACAGTAGTAGTAATCGTTAGCTGTAAAAACTGCGTAGTTGTCGTATAGTGGTTCTGGCTGCCACAGTTTCATTTGCCAATGATTTGAGGAGGTGAGGGAGCATGCAGCGCGCTGGAGGCGGTAGCTAATATAGTTGATGCGTAAATATAGGGATGTCGTTGGACTTCTAATTAGGGAGAGCAGGAGGAAAGCTATCCATTGAAGGGAACAACTTGCATCCACGAGCAACACTGATGGCGCGAGTGGGACATATCTGCCAGTGTCTGCAACCATTAGTGTGTCCCATCTTGGCTTATCCGTTCAGGGAGACGGCAATGATCATCGCAGCTCAGTTTACTGATGACTACTTTCCTGATAATAATAGTAATAGTGCAATATGATCAATGCTTTTCAATAAATTGGAAAATCTTTGGGACCGATTGGGAAGTCATCGTTTCAGAGGAGTTTGGTAAACAATCGGTGGATTTATTCTTGGGCAACGTTTCGCTTTTGACACAAAAGCTTCGTCAGGCCAAGTGAGTAAGTAAGTAGG
>NW_008751815.1:858240-870724 GCF_000715545.1 Opisthorchis viverrini
ATGACTTGCCAATCGGTCCCAAACATTTTCCAATTGATTATCTTGATTAATTTGGGCAACAGTTACGCAGAATAAAATAGAGGGTAGAGAAGACGATTGGATGACGAGGGAAACAGAAGGCACACTAGTTCTTAGCGTGTTTGGCGGCAGTGAGTGGGTTGTATGCAAATCAATAGAAAAAGGTGTTCAAATAAATGCATAAAATTATCAACGGAAATGAATGGGTTCGGAGATATGTCTCAACGCGAAGTTTACCCGTTAAGGGAACACAGTTTGGCGAATAGAATAAGCCTTTCAAAATAGGGCTGGAGTCATTGGTAAGGAAATCGCTCGACTTAATGAGATGACAGTGTGCTTGAAGAATCGGACAACCTGCAAGACAAAGCTGGGTGACATCAAACAGGAAGTGAAACGATGGTACTCAGACCTCGAGAATAGTGACTGCAGAGCAGACCAAATCAGAACAGATGGGGTAAAAAGGAAGTATAGAGGTATGGGGTCGTTTGATCATTACAGACGAAAGATGTCGCCACAGAAGACAATTTGTAGCTATGAGTGAAAGTGGGCCTGGGTGACTCGTTCAACGATATGGTTGGAACCCCCAGGGAAAAAAGGGGAAGAAAAAGCGTAATGAAGTTTCACGAGAAATCTGTTTGGGTATTATTCACCTTAAAGGAGACACTCAAGCTGAGAGACATCATCATCATCGACAGCATGACATCAGTGTTCGACACCGATGCTTTACTGCCTTATTGTAAAACTGACAGCAAGAACGCCACTGACATCGGTAGGCAGCCATATCTTGTGGTGTTTCCAACCAGGTGCAGTGAGGATCACGCGGTCTCCTTCCTGGAAGGCGAGTAGCACCGACACCACCCAAGCGTTTCGTAATCCCCTCCATGCCCCTCTGCCATCTCAAGCGTTGGCCACCTCTCTGTTTACGCCACTCTGAGTTGGGCATGGAAAACAGCACTCTCTTCGGCAAACGATGGTTCGGCATACGCAACACATGTCCCAACCAACGCAGCTTCTGGTGCTGGACATATTCTTCAATGGAAGTACTCGTTGCCTCATTACGGATAAGCCGACACGAGCTATACTTCTGAGACAAGGATTGTCGAACATCTGAAGACGTCTCGGTTCCCCTGCTCGAACGATACCTTGGTTGCATGAGCGGTCAGGTGGTTACTAGTTCTAATGTTGGGGTCAAAGTGCAATCAAGCATGAAACTAGCGTGATAGATGTTAGGATAGAACGGCTTCAGGAACTCTACTGTGGTCTACAGACAGACACTGCGATTGGATGAAACGACATTAAAATTGCCTGGGTGTTAGGTTCCAAACACGGAAATGACCTAACGAATATGCATTGGCGTAAGCAAATGAAATTAAGCTCATAAGAGTTCGAGTTATTGGGACTCATCATCACCATCAAAGACAGCAACATCAGTGTTGACACTGATGTTTCACTGTCGTACAACCATAAGGTCGCCGAGGTACACAAACCGCCACACCACGGTAAGGTCCAGTCTCTTCGTGACGGATTGTTGCATACTCGTAACTACATGATATGGATAGCCCTTCTTTGGAATGTAGGGAGAAACCTGAGAGAGAGGCAACGTTGAGCAGCGTAGAGATGAAACGAAGTGTGATACGGGAGATACCGAAGTAGACATGTTCCTCGGTGAAGGAGAAACACGTGGCTGAGCCTGCTAACACGTGATGTGGATCCCATGGGTCGAGGATGCGTGGTGTTATATTCTGTTGATCGCAGCCCAACGGTTAAGGGAGATGTCGTGTTCGAAATACCCTAAAGTTTCGTGAGATGGCTCATGATTGCTGATGAGAATGAAACACATATACAGGAGTCTAGAATGACTTTATTCACACGACGAAATCTCTACTAAATTTCTCAAATATCCTCACGCCAGCAACAAGGTATGATTAGCTGTTCCAATTAGCGAAGCTTCCGTCCGAGAGGTTTCTGCGTAAATAAGATCCAATAACGGGTACTGACATGTCCTGGAAGCATGAACGGAATACGAACTAGAGTGAGCACGCTACAAGAAATCCGCTTAAATAACAATTGCAGATGCAACAAAATATAAGGATGAAGTGGAATCAACGGTCAGCGCCAGCTCAGACGGTACAAGTAGACGACTGCGGAAGGGGTCTCAGAAATGGGAATCCAAATAGTGTGATCCGAATATGCTAGGCGCATTGGATGATCCTTTGACGGCGTCTGCAGTTTTATAAAAAAAAGCATACGACTGCCGAACGGAAACCTTCAAAGGTCGCAAAATCGTAACAGTATATTTTTCATTACTATGTTTGAATTCGGATGGACAAACACGTGTGGATTTAAATTTTGGCTGTGTTGTCTTTATTTAGTATTATTTATTAACTATTTATTAAGATTTATTATTTTCGTGCTGACTTTACACCCACCAGACTCGATTTTCTTCGATTGACTCGAATTTCAAGTCTGATCAGTAGTAGTTCTCCAGTGCAATCAAATTCATTTTTCTGTTTCTTTATACAGCTATTTGGTGTGTCGGCGAGTTGCACTTGTTTTCAAACTGACCTGGTGCCAACGGAAGACGAGAATGAATCCCAGCTGAATCCCTCGTTTACGGTATCCTTCGGAGGAACTTGCTGACTAACACCCGCTTCATCCCTCATTTGATATGCTATCCGAGGTATCGCAGTAAATTCCCCTGATGGAACGCACTACTGATAAGTTCACTGAAAAAGGTGCCTACTGGTTTTGCCCATTTTGGAGATTACCATGTGGTTACCGCCCCCAAGTTCCTGTCGACCCCATTACCTATAAGAACAGCAAAATGTACGTAATTCGAGAAATATATTCATTTAGTGTAGAGCAGTTTTGTCAACCTTATAAGTAGTATATTCCTCCAAGAAGTAAATATTCGGCAGGTCATCTGATGGTTATGCGTCGAATGCCTGATACTTATGCATTTTTCTTGATATTGAGCGTACTTTTGTGGTTTTCCAAACGTAACTACTCAGGCATATGATGTGGGATGCTTCGCAAGTTGATAGCTTTGCAGTCGGATGGAAAATGTTTGTCCGAACTGGCATAGAAATGTGTGCCAGCTGGGCCTGAATACGTCCTAGAAACGAGAGTGGCGCTCGCTTTGTTGTACACTTTCAGGAAATCACCATGTTTGTCGAAGCATCGTACAAAATAATCCTGATACTACTTACAACGCTTAGGTAGTCAAATTCTTGAGGTAAACTGTCCTTTAGTGCCAACCGTGATTCTAGTTACCTTACCAAACCAGTTGCTTTACTAAACAAGGAGGAAACTGTCAACCAGAACCAACGAACACAAGCTTGCCACTAGGAGACGTGACCAACTCTCTCTCATCTCTGCACACGAAGATGGAGAAGGACGCAAATTCGATTGGAATAACGGCGGCATGCTGGGCCAGGCAAGAGCAAAGAAAGAACACGAGTTCGTGGAGGCGTGGTACTCCACTGATGGAGCAGTAAACAGACGCATTGAGATCGATCCTGTCTGCCAGCCTCTGAGGACAAGGAAATCGGGAACCACAAAACACGAAGTCAAACAAGAACTCAAGGAAGAAATCAATAGGTCAACAAACTTCTGAAAATAGGAGGTACACCAAAAACCAATCAAACAAGAGAGAAGCCGGTCACAACGCAATACAGATCGCGAACGGGCCAACCGGAAGAGACAACAATGGACGGCAATTTCAACAGTAACGTGGCCGTAAGAAGTAATAAAAACAAACCGCAACGCAACACAGATCAAGATCGGAACAACCAGATTCCAAGTAGAATGATTCTCAACGGCCAGTCAGGTTACAGCGCACCGACTGCTCTTTGTAAACTATATAAGCTCAGGCATGAAGAGAGGGACTACCCAACCAACAATGCACTCAAAATGTCTCATCGAACGGTAACGAAACGTTTGCCAATCAGTTGCCAAACTCGGCGAACAGATCAACATCCACCTGATCAATTACCAAACAACTGCTTTCCATTTTTGCAAATATTCGCTAGCATTCTGCTAGGACATTCCGTTAGGACATTGAAGTGGGTTAACTACCACCACACATTACGGTTATCCATTGTTGAGCACACCCGTATGCATCTGGTTTCTCAGTCCAATGAGCTAACTGCATACTGGTTCTCTATCTGGCTAGTTGCTAAGGCACTAATAGAAACCCGATTACTCTTCACTGACGTCATCCGCTTTTTGATGATGATAATGATGGCGGCGATGTAGCCCGGTGCTGTCGTGTACAGGCACGTCTATGCATATAACTACTTGACTTATTCTAGTATACCCCTTTTACGACGTGGAAGCCCAAACACAGAAGCCTGTAGTGTACGTGAAAGTCCCTCCTTGACAGTGTAACTTATTGATGAAGGAAGCCTATCTTCTTCTGTATACTCCTAAGTACTTGGAAAAATGGATCCTTTGGTGCATTGAAAAATGATTCCTTTGCAATTTAGTAGCACAACAATAACTTGGCCAAAAGTCCAGACTTCCCGCTCTCGTCACGGGAGGAAATTTGTCCATAAGTGAGATAAAACGAGCAATAATCGGTTATCTACACATTACTGCGTTTACTGCAACGCATTTTTAAGGCACTCTACCAGGATACTCATATAGATTTGACAAACAGAAAAAGCGCTCTCAATGTAGTTAAACATGCCTGAAGTGATCCATCGTACGATTGAAAGTCATCATCATCATCAGTGTCAGCTGTAATAACCGCGTACTCGTCGTACAATGGTTGTAGCTGGGTTCCGTCCCGCAAGAGGTTGAATCGATCATATTCTCACTCTCCGACGGATCCTGCAACAACGACACTGCTTCCAGCAACCAGCAATTGTTGTGCTCCTTGATCTGGAAGCCGCCTTTGACTTTCTGCCAAGCAGCATCAGAATCGCAGTCCGTTGGGGCATAAGCCGACACGACAAACAGGGACCGCTTTTTATGCCGCGAGGCATAGAGCTAAATCCGTGCAAAGGTCTTCAGCAAGCTCTCTCTTGAGTTCACCACATCAAGTGGTGTCCGACAGGGCTGTTCTCTTTCACCTTTTCTCTTTAACGTCGTCAATGATACGACTGAAAGTGTATAAAAACGTATTAAGGGTCGAACGTAGATCATCTTAGAGGTATGCGGATAGATCAGCTGCGCACATTCGAATTCAATAAGTAGGTGGACGTTTTTTGCGACTGCTGAAGTGTAGCATTGTTGTCGACTTCGCAGTTCGGATATTCACCTTTAGAAAACCCAATGTGGTGTTAACTGTGTATAAGCTTGTCTTCTGCATTTCAAAGTTTACGACTACTGAGGATAGAAAGAAATGGGTGGAACAAGTAGTATTTTCTGCTTTTACATTAGGGACAGCCTAGAACATAGTTTCATCCCCGCCCGCTTCTGGTTAACCAATCCGAGGCACAGCTCGACGGCCATTGCCGTCTTCCTGGACGGGCCATATCAATGGTTAGAGACATTGTCAGACATGGCCCAATCGCGCCCTTAATGGCGCTCATGCATCCAAGCTATTGCCTTCAATACACAGCTCCTTTCCCAAACAGTCCGCTGACAGTCCTGTATTTACTCATTAATTTATCAGCTCCCGCCTCCAATCCGCAGCTACCTACCCCACCTCCCCGAACCACCAGTGGACGAAACTGTGGCAACTACAACCACTGTACGACAAGTACACGGTTATTACAGCTGACCATGATGATGATGACAGCTCGACAGCCTCCGGAAAACAGAAAAAAGTTTGATTGTTTTCGATTTCTTGAAGATATTAGACACGACGATGCAAAACACAACTGCTAATCGCCGGAAGAGCTAAGACATCTTCGGCCCACTAGTCTGTTGATAAGCCTTATTGATGTACGACTGGAAATCTAGCGTATACGGGGCATTTCAGTCTAAGCTCCCTGACACCAGTGGAGTCCCCCGACAGCGGACCTTCCTCCATCTACGACGGGTCTCCTTTTCGCAGATGACCGATAATTAAGGTCTAGAGACTCATATTGTTCCACCCAACCACTAGTTAACCGTACATATCTTTTAACGGACTGTCGTCAACGTCCGAACCGCCAATACTACTCACTAATGACCCCCCACAAAGAGTCTGGGTCGTATCCAACCAGCACCTAGAGTTGATCTGCCTTCATTTTCTGCAGCAGGCCACTACAGTTTTATAACTTTGTAAGATGCTGAAAATATCTAACGGACGGCTAGGGATTTAGCGCCTTTCTGTTGGAAATTTTTCAACTCACCGAGATTGTCCCTCCCTGACATATTGTTTTTTAAATACTGCTGCCTTTCTGGATGTCTCGCCTACACTGACTTTCGTTTCCAAACCAAATCTTAAGACAAGTTTCTCATTCTTAATTCCAAACTACGTGGTCACCCATGGGAGCTCTTTCCTCAACTGTGTACATTATGATTGCGAAGAAATTGTCCATTTTCTGTACTCGTTCCATCCTGAAGCGGACTCCCCAAGGTCTTTGTTTGGACCGCCACTCCACAGCTTCAAATGAACGACCTTCGATCTCCACGCCTTCTTGGTATCCACTTCCATCTCCCTGTTACTCCATGGGTGATTTGGGATTGTTACTTTACTGTCCAGATAGCATTGATTTTTCTGTATACCTTTCATTCACTCAGCACCAATTCTAATCACCAGACGAATCCGAGCCCAGACGCGACACCTGGCGATTCCAGTCTACGAGCTTTTGGCTTCCCACTCGCGTGTATAATTGATGAACCTATCATACGAAGGTTGACGACAAGGACTTCTTTAAAATGGACCTGGAATTCAAGACATTCGCTTTGAGCCAGGAGACATTAGGAGACATTTCCTTGAACGTGATGCCAGTGCTGACATAAATCATAGCCACAGTCACTGTATTCGGGTGATTCGCTGCACATGTATGTATATGGTATACATAATATATATGGTAATGTACACCGATAAATCATTCAGCTGGAACACCCTTCCGGTGCCTAGCTGCCATGCTAGCCAAAGGAAGCACGAGGGCTGGGATACTGCAAGGTTTCCCAAGCCTAGACAGGGGAAGTCGAGAGGCAGAGGTTGGGTTCGAACCACGGGCCTTCTGGCCAGTAAATTCACGCTCTAACCAATTGAACCATCTCGCCCCACACCAACATACATTACAGACCCCAACATTTTGGTATTCCAGTGGTTCCCGTCAGGCGATTTCTTAATTCCCGACGCTCTGTTGAGAACAGTCTAAGGCAGTCCAAACGGCTCTCATAGTTTTTACCTCACTGTCCATGGAATGGTCTCGTAGTACGATGTTACACGAGTTCAGTGAACAAGGGGCCGTGGATAAGGAGCTCGGAGTTGCTTCATACAGTAGAAGGGGCACCATGGAACATCCGTTAGGAAAAACGTCCATGTGAGCCTCGTTAGGGTCTACCGACAGACTCGCGAGATCGTTTGAAATAGGAGGTGATCTCACTTCCCATCTCCGCCAGTCGAGTCAGTCGAGTTGATCAAGACCCTATTCGCAAAATTATAACTGTCATTCACGCTTAACGTCAATTTCCAGCCCGCAGCCCATAGGCATAGTCTCTCTTCAGATCCTCTTGGATGGCCACCTCCAGTGGGATATCTACTACCTTTACATCGTCGGTAAGTAAGTAGTCCGTGTAGTTTAGTATCTTAGGCAAAGCCTTCAGGTAAATCAACAAAGTGGCCTAGGCACTGGAATGTGTGCAACCTCAGTGAGTGACTTTATTCCCTTCAGCACAACCGTAAATTTCAGCCCGACTAGGAACCTGCTTGCCAAGCTGATTACTCCGGGGGTTATGCTGTAGACCTCTAGTTGTGGAAGTATTAAGTGGTGATTAACATTCCAGAACGTCTATGAAAATCAAGATAGCTTCTCTCCTCTGTGCATTAGCTTGATAATTTCGTCCACGAAATGGAACAAGATTGGGATATGTAGAGGTCACTCATCAGATCACGCGCCAGAAACACTCTAACCACGTGACAAGTCCTGCCCCACTTGCAACCTTAGCTAAAAACGTGTACAGTAAAACTTCTTAACAATTTTCGTTTACGTCGCTACCACTTGCATCACGCGCCAGGATTATGCACTTTATTCAACACATCAGGTCAGGTTGTATTCATGTTCGTGCAAGTATCAAACACGAAGGGACATCCCTCTCTTCACAGTGCACACAATAAATAGGCATGCAGCTAGGCTCAACACACACACTGGCGCGCGCAGGGAGCAGTTAGTCAACCACTCTCCGCAAGTCTCCACGGACAACTACGGAACATGTGTAGCAGCTATACTGCAGAGAGGACACGTCCGGAATATCACCAAGGAACTCTCACAGACGATAAGTTCCTCTTTTGACTTGCTTCCATTTTGCATTGTATTTATTTGTGGCATCTCACCATTGTCAACCATACTAAAAACTTTTATTAGTGCATATACCTTCTGATTTGTGTTATGGCCATCATCAACAGTGCACTAACAAATGGTGAGTCCGACTGAATTAGCCATGTCATCACCTCCACATCACGGTACTTCTCCAACACCCATCACATTCTCACCGAACATGAATGCCGTCTCCGTCCATCTTCCACCTTTTTGGCACCACGATCCCTCCATATGGCTCACCCAAGTCCAAGCTTAGTTCGCCCTCCGTGGAATCACTCAAGAACGTACTATGTATTATCGCTTTCTAGCGGTACTTCCAGCAGAATACTGCAGCAGTATACTGCAGCCTACTGACGACACTAAACCCTAAACTCAATTGCAGTTTATCAGAACATAAGAGACGAGAACAGCTACTCAGCGGAGAGTCACTGAACAAGTCCACCCCATCTCAACTTTTACGGAGGCTTTATAATATCGTGGGGGACCGCAAAATGGATGACGTTTTATTCAAACAACTCTTTCTGAAACGCCTACCCTCCCCATAAGTACCAACCATCCTGGCGTCCATCCCTCTGCTGGACTGGCCAGGATTGCGGACAAGATACTCCAAATCCAACAATTTTACGCTAACGTCTCCTCCGTAAACACCTCAGATTCGGTGTTCGCCCTTCACGACCGACCCGATCAGTTGGCTAATCAGGTTGCGGCTATTTGTATAAACTGACCAACCATTTCGTCGTGCGCCTCTTCGTTCACGTTCAACTTCTCGGTCACATTCATCCTCTCGAGGACAAGCATTTTGTTGATACGACAGCACGTTCGGACATAGAGCCCGGAATTGTTCACAACCATGTTCTTTCCGACCAAATCATCTGACTCCTCAGTCAACGTCGGGAAACTCACAGGCCAAACTATAGAGGCGAGCAAAGTTCTAAGCCCGACCCATATAACTCGCCGCCTCACAATCGTCGACAAACCCTCCAGTCTCAATTTTCTGGTAAACACAGGAGCTGACATCAGCATTATACCCGTAACTGCCGCTTCCTGCAAACCCATCGCTTCTTCTTTTACACTAACGGCCGCGAATGGCTCTCCAATTAAAACTTAGCTGACAGCGCACTCAACGACTAAACCTTGGGTTACGCCGCGATTTCCCGTGGATCTTCGTAATTGCTGACGTCGGCGCAGATTTCCTCACTCATTTCAACCTTTTGGTGGACCTGAGTCAAAAACGTCTTATTGATGCAAATACTCAACTGTCTACGGAAGGACGCTCTATCATTCTAACCCCCCCCCACCCCCATCTATCCAATCACCGGTTTTAAAAGCAGCGTTTCACGAAACGGAACAAGGTTGGGATACACAATCTTTTCCCCGCGAAACTGTGCTGGATCAAGCTGACAAACTGAGTACTAAGGAGCCAGGCCATTCTTTACAAGTTTCTGCATGAGTTTGAGGATAACTGAAGTAAGACTGATGGACCTATTGTTTGTAAGGTATTCCGTAACAATACCCTAGTGAATAAGACGTTCTACTTGCCGCCATCTAGTCGTCAGCTGACCAGGCTTGTTTAGAAGGTTGAGAGAACAAACTTGTTGCGGATACAACCATTGCGTCTCTTGTGAGCTTTGAAATTCAGGAGGTATTCTTTCTGTTCATGGTGTCGTACCCATCTTCATGCTTTCTCAAGTTGCCCTAACACACTCGTGTTCGTTCATGCAGGTTATACTTTTTTCCTCACAGCTGCAGCGATGGTAGAATTCTGCATGTACTTATTCATTAAATCTCAAGGCTATGGCGGTTTCGTCTAAGTTTGAAAAGAAGGGTCACTTTGATTCATTAAATACATTCCTTACCCTTACTCTCCGAACTGGTTCGAACTACGCATAGTTTCAATACACTGGATATTGTCGTAACACCCCCACAAGGGCCAAGATATCTTGCTCTTTGTGACATCTATCCCTTGGACTAATTAAATAGTCCTTTCATGCCATGCTTTTACACCTCAGTACCTTGATAAATCTGTCTCTACGCCGCGGAGGACGACCTTAGTTCTCTTGATTCTCTTGAGGGGACTAAGATGGCCAAGAAGTCTAGTTGAGTTTGTTTTAATGATGGACCACATCTCGTTTGTGTCCGATCCCCCCCCCCAATCTCGTTCGGATTACGGATCACGCCAGGTTTTCAGAGAGTGCTTTTGTATTCAACAGGAGGCAAACATTTCGCACTTACATTTACTAACTGAATAGCCGCGTGAATCTGCCAAAGATGGGTCAAGATGGTCCATCGTTCAGTAAACTTCGTTGAGAAGGCTATGGATGAGTCACAGATAAGACGAGACAGGCTTCTTCTATTGACCATACAGATTCATATCGTCACCAGATTGCGTGCGGTTTTAGCCGATTTTAACACACGAACTGCTTTGAAACGGACAATACAGTAAATAGAGGGGGGATCGCGATGCTACACACATTGGACTAGCAGAAAATCGAAGGCGCGCTTTGCCGAACACAATAAAAGTGTCTGTTTCCGCCTGGGGGCGAGATGGCTCAGTGGAAAGAGCGCGAATTTACTGATCGAAGCTCCATTAGTTCGAATCCGACCTCAGCCTCTCGACTTCCCCTGTCTAGGCTTGGGCAACCTAGCAGTATCCCAGCCCTCGTGCCTCCTGGGTGGCATGGAAGTTGGGCACCGAAGGGGTGCTACAGTTGAACGTTTCTGCCTAAAAACCCGGATTGTTCCAATTTCCGAAGATTACTACAACATGTTAAAAACTTACACCCGCCGTGAATAGATTGTAAAGAATTTTCAGCAACCCTATGAGTAGTACATTACGTATACACATGCAGCACGACATCTCGAATATCGTACCAACTGAAAACCACATTTGTTTGCAAATGAGTGCTTTTCGCTAAGATTGCGAATGACCTACCCACAACCCAATATCGATAAGAGCCGTCCGAATTAGCCAGTTAAATTCAATTAACTGGGCTAGTTCTTCGTAAAGATGGATGAACCGACTCAACCCTATTAATGACCAGAAGTAAGTTGTGGGACGCGGTACAATTTGAGACTACTAAAGATACCAATAAGATTTTGGAACTGCGAATACATAATGCGCTACTGAATAAAACAATCTGCTCTCGCCAGACGCACTCATTGCTCACCAACACATAAAATAAACAGATGTTGACAAACCATGTATGTGTTAACAGCACGTGGCGAGCAATAGTTTGCTCTTAATATAGTCAGTCCACATACTGATCGCACATGAGACTTGTTCGTGCAAATAACGAGGTTCGGATGTTCCGGTGTGAAAATATTTTACGAGTGAGAACGGAGGAGTGCACACCTGCTTTAACGCAATCCCAAGTGAAAGCAGTTTTAGCGAATATACACTCATTTGCAAATCAATTTTTTTCTCGAGAGACTCACCTAGAACCCAGCTGAATCTCTCGGTTTTGATGTTCCCAGGTAACTGAATGTGCTGCACCAGGCCACCTCATGTTTCAGCCGCTGCGATACTCGAGGTATCGCGATACATGTATATATTCGTAATGCACTACCCATAAGGTTGCTGAAAACCCGTCGATACCGCACGACCGGTTTCGCCCCTCTTGGGGCTCACCAGGTAGGCGCAGTCCCTGAGTTTCCGTCAAACTTATGTTCCACCTGAAACCAAATTACACGAAATTAGCGAATATACACTCATTTGGGAACATTCAGTTGCCTGGAAACACCAAAACCGAGAGATTCAGCTGGGTTCCAGGTGAGTCTCTCGAAAAACCAAATTAGTTTGTAAATGAGTGTACATTCGCTAATTTCGTGCAATTTCAAGTAGAACATAAGGTTGACGGAAACTCAGGGACTGCGTCTACCTGATGAACCCCAAGAAGGGCGGAACCGGTCGTGGGCTGTCGAGGAGTTTTCAGCAACCTTATGGGTAGTGCGTCTTGAAAGTGGCCTTAATTTTTCGATTTGGAACTCAGTCAATGTTTGCTGATGGCTATCGGCAGCCATTGACAATCGTGTACGCACGA
>NW_008751815.1:871153-895145 GCF_000715545.1 Opisthorchis viverrini
AGTAGAACATAAGGTTGACGGAAACTCAGGGACTGCGTCTACCTGATGAACCCCAAGAAGGGCGGAACCGGTCGTGGGCTGTCGAGGAGTTTTCAGCAACCTTATGGGTAGTGCGTCTTGAAAGTGGCCTTAATTTTTCGATTTGGAACTCAGTCAATGTTTGCTGATGGCTATCGGCAGCCATTGACAATCGTGTACGCACGAGCCCCCAACAAGCAGTTATTCAGGGAAGCCTATTTCATTACTTTCGAACGATTGTTTCAATGTCGCTGGTGCACCAAACGGGGTCTTTGTGATCGATATTTGTACTTTACCATACCAGGATTAATAACCATCTAACCTTTTAAAGCGGCACACACGCAAGTGCGAGAGACGGACCCGAACACGGCGCATGCGGAGAGATTAGTTTGCCACTTGATCAAACGCGATAAGACGCTTTCCAGACCAGCTGTTTATCTTGTGATTTATTGCGGTAGATGCGCCCTACCAACGGTGATTACCACTGATGTCCCGAAAACGTGACCTCAAGATAAATCCCCCATTCATTTGCTTACTCCGCCTATGCACTTTTAACTCTCCACCTGTTTTGCCTATCTGTGCCCGCCTCAAAGGCCGTCCCATCCGCCCCTGTGTATTAGCATGTCTGCATGTGGATGTGCGCAGCTGACCTACTTACCCACGCGCGTTCGTGCCTCGTTTGCAGAGCCTTTCTCGACTAGATTTCGCATGGGTTTCGTGTGATTGTACCGCCAATGAGAGGCACGAGACTGTCTTCGGAAGGTCGACTAGATTTCGCATGGGTTTCGTGTGACTGCACCGCCATTGAGAAGCATGAGACTGTCGTCGGAAGAGATGACTGCAACCCACACTACTGGGCCAACATTCCGCTTGTCGTTTGGCTTGCGACCTTGACGCTGCATCGTGTCGGTCAGCGACAGACTTTAACGCCACGAACGTATCCATTTCTACCTTTTGATATTCGGGATTGTCGAACCTACGCATCCCGTATCGGGAATCTCTCCAAGAGTTTTCTACTATTCGCTATGAGCAGAACGTCCCTGATCGTCTGGGCTTCACAACTTGGTTTACGACTCGACTACGGTTATCCTTTGAGGAGAGAGACTGAGTGCCCAATAAGACCTAAAACATGGTAAGATATTGCTCCACATGCAGTTGAATGCAGTGTGTTAAATGTTCGATACGGCGGCTTAGTCAAGGGATACAGGAACACATGACGTCCAGCTCTATTAAGGGTAACAGGACACGATGAACAGTGCAATAAAGCTTTCGGGATCTTCCACGGAACACACTCACACCAACACATTGGGCACAAGCTCTCAATGGCACTCGCGTGTCCAAACTATTACCTTCAATGCATAGCTCCCTTCCCAATCCCCCCACTCAACAGTAGTCACACCCCAATTTATCAGCTCCCGCCTCCAATGCGCAGCTACCTCCCCGAATCATCGGTGAACGAAACTGTGACAGCTACAACCACTGTAAGACAAGTACGCGGTTCTTACAGCTGATCATGATCATGATGACGAGCTCTCATGATCAGGGCGGTACTATCAGATCACGTGATCACCCGATCTCGGGGAGTGGAAAGCATTTCCTGTACGTATTTTAGTTCCTATCCAGCCCCCAGTCTGTATATCAAGGTTATCCCATTGGTGGCCTTGGTACAGCTGTTTAACTCCGTGTTGGCCAAGAGCACTGTTCTTTTTTTGGACATTTTTAACCTCCATAAATGTATGACCTGAGGAGAAATTTCCGAAACTGCATGTGCGTCAAACCCTGCATCTTCTGTGGCTAAATTGGAATTCGCGGTGTGATTGAGCATACGTTTCGAACCGAGAGGCCAGAACGTTCTTCGTCCTGGCCCATTGCTAAATTGAGAACATTATAAAAGGACCCACAGGTGTGTATTACGAAACGTATGAAAAAAGACAGGATCACAAAGAGGTAGCTCCGGTGAAGGTTACAGCTAAACCCTGATTTGGAGAACGAATAGGGGTTACAAGGCCGAATTAGCGAACACTAAATTGAGAAAAAAATCAACTTCAGAAAAAAAAAAACCAGGAGTACCTTTGTATGCGAAAGTAAACGATGTCTTTGCCAGAAGTCGGTTTTTCGGTCAATCGGCAATGACACTAAAGATACAGTAGTAAAATCCCAAAATGCTATTTTTTTAAAAAAAAGACCTGAGAAAGTTGTTTGTTGAAAAACAAAAGGCAAACAGATTGTGCACATGTGAACAGGTGACCTCGTAGAAATTTAGAGTAAAAACAATAAAAGCACTACTTGGAAAAATGGAACGAAATGGGGATTGATAAAAATCAACTAACTAGATTGTGTGAATGAGGACGAATGTACTGTAAAAACAACAGATTAATGATGAGAACCCTTGCTATTGGTCGACAAAGTCCATCGAGCTACAGGTCTGCGTCCGTTTAGTTTATCGCGGCTGTGGCGAAATTGACCATGCTCGCATACGAGAGCCATGCAATGTAGGGAAGCATCAAATTGCTGGCCAGCTGGTTGATGGGACGAAACAGCACAGCCGAAGCGATCGCACCTCCAAGAACTGCAACAATGACGACACAACTCTGCAAACCATAAAAAGGAATGAAATGACGGAGAAATCGGTAAATAAGGGACGGACTACACAAAGGTGAAATTGTTGACCTGACAGCACACCGTTCTCGATGGACACGGGAGAGAGTACAGTTGTCACTCTTTGAAGAGACCACCTTGATAAATCGACAAAAATAAGTCTGTTCTGAAAGACTCCTGAAGGGACCAACTCAAGTAGTCGGGCAAAGTTGGACCAATTTGGGGCGATTGTAGGGGTTTATCAGAACTGAAATCCAGAAATTTAAGCTAAACACTGAACGTTACACGTCGGGATTGGGCAACTTTTTTATTTAGCTAGTCGTTAGAGGCATAAATATCAAACTTTCGGAGTTTGTTGTTGAGAAAACTGGGATAAGATTGGGCACGACAATTAGCCTAACCAACTGAAAAGAAGCGTTCTAATTTGTCTGTGGTCAAACAACCGAACAGACGTACACTCATTTGTACCGGATATGGAATGACTGGTCTCTGATAAGCGGCATCAGCTACAACACAGCCTTTGTGTAAAACGTTCAGCTGTAACATCCTTTTGGTGTCTAACTGCCATGCCACCCGAAGGTTGCACGAGGGCTGGGATACTGCCAGATTGTCAAAGCCTAGACAGGGGAAGTCATGAGGCAGAGGTCGGGTTCGAACCACGGACCTTCCAGTCGGTAAATTCGCGCTCTGACCGCTTGGGCCATCTCGACCGGCCTTTGTGTTCTGTGACAAGCACGCAGGTGAGTAGCGTTGTGCGGTCGTTTGGCACCAGGTGTCCCCTGTTGTACACTAGTCTTCATGAAAACCGTTTCTGAATCCGCCAACTTCCCCCCAGTGAAACGGATGAAAATCCACAATTCACGAGAAAACTTGTGGAAGCACTTTGGATCCATGTACCAAAACAGACCAAAGGACTACCCCGTGTTCAATTCCGCCAACTTCCCCCCAGTGAAACGGATGGGAATCCACAATTCACGAGATAACTTGTGGAAACACTTTGGATCCATATACCAAAACAGAACAAAGGACTAACAAAGGACCAACTACCAGTAACTGTCCCACGCGCACTAGCATTTGGTCAACTCTCCCATAGTTGCGGACTCTGAGTGCGTACGTGGCGTGCAGGGCTACGGTCAAAGGATGGCTGCCCGTTCGTCCTTTGGCCCCCATTAAAATCCGTCAATTGCTTACGACATGCACTAGACGATGTTTGGTAAAACGTTTACACAGGATACCGCAGCCACTACCTAGAGGTACACAACGATCCGCCTTCTGCTCTGTTGCACAGTCGTGCCGGCCTCCGCCACACACACACACACACACAATCTGGTGATACCATGAAACTTTGAACCCAGTGAGTGTAGTAATCGAAGTGTACGACCTGACTGAATATGGTTCAAAGGATGGGAGACTGTGCCTAGGGTGTGATAGTAAAACAGACGCAGACGCGACCAACAACTACACTGTGTAGTGGAACGTTGCAATAGCTTGAAAATTAATTCATACGCACATGTACACTCGAAAAAGAACAGTCATCCGAACGTAGTTCAGCAGTAAACTGCATACCATTTCATGGAAGAGACCAGTTCCGACCGTCCCCCGATGGAGACAAATGTATCACAAAGTATCTCTGAGCTAAAGTCTTTTCAATATGCGGAGGTGGCTGTTGAGGAACACAATGTATGTTGGAATGTGGTCACGTGATAGGCTGACTGCGCTCTACTTTTCAACTCAAGTCGCAATACTACTCTGATAATGGCGCACAACAGCTGATGCAGTTGACCCATAATAGTACAGAAATTCAATGCAAATGACAAACCATCTAACGGGCTATCACGTGATCAATACATCGTGTAGAAGAAGCAACCTCGCTTTAAGGCCGAAGTCCGGTGAGTATGCAAAGAATCAACGTGACTAGGAAAATGCATAAACTTTTTATGACCACTGTATGCATTGGTAGGATGGGAGTTGGAGGCAACAAGCCCCGATGAAGAACCTTCACTGAGCAATAGTCAATGGTCAGAAAGATTTTCCCATTAGTTGTGACAGCCAAATCCAATTCGTACATACTGAATCGGATTTACGTCCGATGTATAGCAACCGCCCATCGGTTTGAAACGACAACCTCTAGTGGTCAAGCTCTCTTCGCTTTGGTACAACACTCCCACCGTCGACAGACAAACGTCCCCAAGATGAAGTCTTTCTTCAAGGAAGCACGACACAAACGTGCCGTAGACAATTGTTGCGTGGACATGTTGGTATTTTCCAATGTACGTACGGTATTCGATAACTCTGAACAAACACCAGACCAGCGTCGCTTGTTCGCCCCAATGTTTGTCCGATCCTGTAGCGAGCGACCAACCAAGCTTGATTATCGAGAAATGCACTCATTTGAAAATCCATTTGGTTTTCACGAGAGACGCAATTGAATCTCTCGTTTATGATATTCTATTCGTGAAAACCAAACTGATTTGCAAATGAGTGCACTTCCCGAAAACAGTCCAATTTGGGTTCAAGTAGAGCATAAGGTTGACGGAAACTCGGAGACTGCGCCTACCTGATGGGCCCCAAGAAAGGCGAAACCGGTCGTGGGCTGTCGACAAATTTTCAGCAACCTTGTGAGTAGCTTCCTTTATGGAAAGATATTGCGATGTCTCGAATATCGTGCCAATCAAAACATGAGGCGGCCTGTGTGCAGCACATTCAGTTGTAGAATATCATAAACGAGAAATTCAGTTGAGTCTATCGTGAAAACCAAACTGATTGGCAAATGAGTGTATTTCCCGAAAACAGCCCAATTCGTGTTCAACTAGAACATAAGGTTGACGGAAACTCGGAGACTGCGCCTACCTGATGAGCCCCAAGAGGGACGAAACCGGTCGTGGGCTGTCGAAGAGTTTTGAGCAACATTGTGAGTAGAAATATCGACGACGCTGGCAAACATCAGGAACTCACCAGACGCGAGTACTGGCGCTTTGTTCCATTCTGTATTCCAGTCTCGTTGTACTCAATAAGCTTTGTAATTTGATTGTGTTCAAACAAACAGCACAGCGCGTTTATTGATAGTTAAAAGAGAAGTCACGCGTTATCGCGGTGCGACGGTTTTTGTGCCCCACTTGGCACCCGCATAGCCTCCTAGACCAGATTGGTCGGTGGATACAGGTCAAACGGACGGGTTTCTGGCCCCATAGACCGAGGACTACAAGTACGATATCTTGTGTCCTAAAACAGATGCTAATGTATCGGCATCCACTAGATGCCCTTCGGCTACTGTAATCAGGTACTACCAGTTGGTTGGGAGCCCTAATGGTCCAGCTGGCAAGGTACAAATACTACAGAGGAAAATGTCAGCACTAGGAGTCAGCGAACAATATCAGTGGTTTGGCGTGATTGCTCTCTGGTGAATCTAAACCAATGGCAAGGGAAATCTTCAGTATGACATTTCCTCTTGAGGAGTGAATGATCTGTTTATCGGGTAATTCCCCAAAAGAACTGCGACCGAAAAATCCGCATCGCAAAGTGCGCGCCCACACTGTACAGGGGGAGTTTGTGGTCAGGCCATTCGTTTACACACGAAAACGTCATAATAGAGATGGACAGCAGTTCGGTCGGTGTGTGGATCGGGGCCATCATGTGAGATGCCCTGCGTTGTGGTGTTTTACTTTGGTTCATTCCATCCCACAAATATTTCGTCTTCATCTGGGATATCACATGAGATGGTGCAATAGATACACCACCCTGGTGCAGCAAACACCAGAATGTAACACAACAGACATAGAGATTTGAGTTTAATGGTTGATTCCAACTGTGAACGTGAGAGATGGCAACCCTAGTCGACTGTCAAAAGCAGTTATTGTTACTTTTTACCTTGAAAACACAACAGTTATTTAGGAAAAGAGAAGAGGGCCTAGATGATACCCACGTCACCTGGGAATATGGCGAGATGGCCCAAGTGGTTAGAGCGCGAATTTACCGACCGAAAGGTCCGTGGTTCGAAATCGACCTCTGTGTCTCGACTTCCCCTGTCTAGGTTTGGGCAACCTGACAGTATCCCAGCCCTCGTGCTTCCTTTGGGTGGCATGGCAGCTAAGCACCGAAAGAGCGTTACAGTTGAACGATTATCTTTTATCTTATCAGTTGAGAATGTAGCACAGTAAAAGGAGCAGCAGACGCTACATTCTCTGAACAGGTCTCAGAGTATCGTTTTGGAAAAAGTTTGGTGACAATCGGTAGATTTATTGCTGGGCAACGTTTCGCTTTTGACACAAAAGCTTCGTCAGGCCAAGTGACTAGGTTCCGAGGTTGGTGGGGATTTAAGGCGGAAGGAGAACCAATCAGCTAAGTCAAGCTAAATCTCAGAGTAGCCTAAATCCTTCGTCCAGGTCTAACACCCTTTTGGCATCTAGTTGCCATACAGACCCGAAAAAAGCATGAGGGCTGAGATACAGCTAGGATACCTAAGGAGCAGTCGAGATACCGAGGTTGGGTACGAAACAGAACGTCCGGCCAATAGGTTCGCACTTTAGCCGCTGAGCTATTTCGATCTCAATGGCATGTTGAGCGAGAGCGCCTGGGGGATGCGACTGATAAGGCACATTGCTAAGGTGTGAATTCAATATCAGTAACAACTGACTACATAGAAAGTGTTCAGGCAGTAAAAAAATGCCCGGGATGTAAGATCATAGACACGTGACTAGGGTGACTGACCAACCATCGGCATATCGAGCCGTAGAGACGGTTTTCGGAAATAGAAGTGAACCACACGGAATAAGCACCTAACAATGGGTCAAAATCATACAGAAACGCAGGTATTCGGCAAAAAAAAGAACAAACCTCTTTAAGTTTATGAGCGCCAAAAAACACTGGGGTCCAGGCCCAATTGGCCAGCAAGTGAAGACCGTACACGGCCAACGGGAGATTCGCCTCATCCGGGGCAGCATCGCGCCAGACCAGGTAAGACGCAGTCCCCATAGAGGCGTACAAAAAGGTCCAAACCGGACCAAACACCCACTTGGGGGGAGCAAAACTGGGTCGTTTGAGCGTGTCGTACCAGGCCATGTTGCGACCGACGATTCGGGCGCCAGCGAAACTGCCCAGGAGTGGAGTAACAACAAACGGGATGGCTCGATAGTCAAACATGTTGCTGAAACGAAGAGAAAATAGGGGTAAAACGAAAGGCTGGGAAGTGACCGTCTACTCTGCCATCCTGGAACGGGGCCAATTGATACAACTCCCAGGGTCGTAAGATGGATACGGTGGCTGTTGGTCCCCATAGGAGCATTTAGCTAATGGAGCGGTTTCAATTTTGTCCTACACACGACGTCATTGCGTGGCTTAAAGGCGGTACTTAGCAGTCCTCGATATAACTAGTATCTAGTACATTCGTTTGATTCTTATCTCGATGACCTGCAGGGCACACTTCCCAACAACAAGTTCGTCAGAATGATGCAATCAGGAAGGTCAGCTTCCTGAAAGCAACCAGTGAGCGCTCGAAATCTACGGAGATCCGCAGCCCCGCTAGATGTTGACCAGACAGGCAACGCCCCCTCAATATGCAGCGCGTCACAGCCTTGTATCAAACCCAGACAGCCCGAGTCGGCGTTGATCAAGCTCAGACCATGCCCCTGCAATATGCAGCACGTCACAACCTCGTACCAAAGCCAGATCGTGTGCGTCAGCATTGGACCAAGTTCAGACGGTGTCCCTCCAATAAATAGCTTGGGACCGTTGTATATTCGCACTTGCTTGTTCGGAATATAGCTGTTGTGTTCCCCTCTGTGGGTCTTTTTCCGGCAACTAGGTACTGGAGCGGGTCAGCAGCAGATACCTCAGATTGGCGAATCAGCAGATATAACAGATGCACAAGTGATTAGTACCTCGCAGCCATCGTTACTCGACCATGGCGGTAATCGGTGGGACGGGAGATGAAGTCCTATCAGGAAGGACTTCTGTTTCACAGATGGAGCGCGTCACATGCCCAATCGACATCGCCTTCACACGAGTAGGGGAGTTTCGAACGACCGGACACCGTTACATTTTGAAGGAAAGGAGAACAGAAAAAAGGAGGAACGATCATGTGGCTAGGGGAGGCTGCCACCATATAGGAATCGTTGATTGAAGTCGTCGCTTTACCGCCCAGAAAACTGCTCAAGGGAGAGGTTACAGGAGCACAGTTGTACTCAGTAAGACTGAATTCCACCAGTATCCCACTACAAATACTTGGAAGACCATTTTATTGGCTCACGCAAGAATGTGAGGCGAAGCGGCCATCAAACCTGGTGACCACAAGCCAAAGTGCAACTGGAACGGAACGAAGTCGTGATTAGGAAGGAATCAACAAAACGAACACCTCATCAAATACCGAGTTATTAACTAACAAGCGTGATTGAATGAAGATATTTGGGAACGCAGAGGGTCACGGAAAGGGTGCAGGTTTTGACTGGCCACAGATCATGTTGTTGGAGGGAAAGACGCAATATCGATTGAATCGAGCGAGGGAGTTCTGATGAGTGTGCTCACAATCTGCCGAAAACAAGGTTGTGTGATGAATCTACAAACCATCCCACGGTTCCTATCGTTAAAGTGTAACGAAAACTCAATGGTCAACAATGCAGACCGCCGCAATGGGGTTGAGTCAAGTCATGGATGCAAACTGACTTTAGGCCCGACCTAAAGCTGTCAACGTGATAGTGGCACAATGAGCTTGCAGGTCACCTGTCTGGAACGTCGTCCTACAAGGTAGAACCATGCCGAGAAGATCAAAGCGGAGCAGCGAGATCCCGCGTCACGAGGAATCTTATTACGGGGGACTGGGAGTAAAGTCGTACTGTTCTATGTGGTGGTAGTGTGAGGGTGGTCAAGTGTTTCCCACAGGTGGTCAGCATGTCCATTTTGACGGAAACAACGATGTCGTCCACTGAGGAAGGACGCGTTAGGAAAGGTTGGTCCTGAAACCCGCGCACTCTGATCGTCCGACGCTTGACTACGACCGCCGGCATGTTATTTAATACCGCCGTACTTTTAGAACCCGGGGGCTTGTTGCTGCGCGCAGCCGCGTTCGGAGTCAGACAGTAATGCCTTATCACCTAGGCCCTCCAGTTAGACCAGCTAGCCTATCACAATCATTCCGAGTTGTCCACAAGTCCACACACTTATTCAGACAACCTAGATAGAAACTGACAGCAAGAACGCCACTGACATCAATAATCAGCCATATCATGCAGCGTCTCCAACCGGGCGCGGTGCGGATTACACGGCTCCCATCCTGGAAGGCGAGTAGCATCGACAGCACCCAAGCGTCTCGTGGTCTCCTTCATACTCCTCTGCTAAGTCAAGGGTTGGCCACCTCTCTGAACTCGGCACGGAAAACAACACTCCCTTTGCCAAACGATGGTTGGGTATACGCAATACATGGCCTAACCAACACAATTTCTGGTGCTGGACACATTCTTCAATGGAAGTACCCGTTGCACAACCGAAAACTCGCTTTCTAATTGCTTCGTTACACCAATCGAAACGAGCTATGGTTCTGAGATAACGGTTTCGAACACCTGAAGACGTCTCAGTTCCGCTGATCGAACAGGCCAAGTCTCACTGCCATACAACCAATTAGCCCGCACCGTAGCTTGATACACACGTCGCTTGAGATTAAGGGACATGCCGCTTTGACGTCATGGGTGTCTCAAATTAGCAAACGCGACCCCAGCCTTGCAGATTCGTACATCGGCCCCATCTACCATACTACAATCAGAACTAACGCAACTTCCAAGATACGTAAAACGCTGTACAACTTCGAATGCCTCCCCCTCGATTTTAAGTGGCGTTTTCAGTGACTGCATGTCCAGAAGCATAACCTTTTACTTATTCTTGTCAACTCTCGTGAACGCGTGGAGGTTTGCAATGCTCTCATCTAGCGTTATCAGGTAAAGCCGTTCTCTTCCACCTTTTCTTATCAAAGTCATCGTAATTCAACTAAACATAGCTCCGTGGCTAGGGTGTGACCTTCTCCACTGTCATCCCTGTAGCACACATCAATTCTACGTGCAGCTGTGTCTTCTCAGATCATCGGCGAAGGAAACCGTGACAGCTATAACTGCCGCACATGTACGCGGTTTACAGCTGAAGATTATGATGAGGGTCCCAAGACAAGTGTTCCGATTAATTAACACTACTTTCAGTTTAGTTCAGTTCAGTTTATCAGCTGCTACAGTTTCAAGCATTAGAGGCGATTGCACAGCCACTTCATTCTAAATGTATATTGCTCAGAAGGAGCGTAAAACTTGGCAGCTACGCACTGAAGGCCGTAGCCACTTTCAGTCGGTGTTTGGTCAGCCCTCCCAGGCAGACAGACGGATAATGAACAGTAAACTGCGATACAATGCCCAACATCCACTTCCATACTACTCTTTTGTGAATCACATGCACCAAGACGGCAATGAATAGGACCCACTCGGTGAAGACTATATGGTAACAGGTCTCTTGAGAGCACTCAAGCGGATTCGCAGGGGCGCCCTTACTGGTTTCGAAAACCAACCAACTCAATCCGTAGAGACGCGTTTGGAGGCTGTACGTTTGTGTAAAGCAACAGGAATCGGTGCTTCAGGAGCGGCAAAGAGCAGGTGTGCTTGAATAAAACACAATTAGGCGGAAAAAAGGTTAAAAAAAGCAACAAATAAGTTGATTGATTTGATTACCACAAGAAGTGGGGACATTCTGATTAAGGATAGATGAGATCCTGTGGTGAAGTTCACTTGTCTGATTGAGTAGCAGAACAGACGGGCTTCAAACAGAGCAAACTCAGAGCATCGTCAACAAAGAACTGATATCAGACTAAGGATGGAAATCAATCGAAATTCAGGCGGATGGAACTTATACCTACTAAACACATCTCGCACAGGTGAAGTGCCATAGCGTAAACATTTGATTCGTGCGGGACAAAAACAGGAAATTATCGGACAGTTACGTCTCACACGCTACTTCTAAGAATTTGGAATTAAAAACCAAACAGGGTCACATGGTTGAATACATGAATCTATAAACACGAAACCCCTACAGTGTTGGACACGTCTCAGAAAACGTTTTGTCGAATTCGGTAACTAAAACACCGGGGAGCAACACAATACCAGATGAAGCATTTTAACAAAGGCATTTCTTGTAGACAAATGAATATGATTCAGTCGAGCCATTAATCGATGTAAAAAGAGGGTCGATAAATGCATCCAAGTGAAAATGAAGGCAGGGATTCCGTTACCGTCGAATATCCCTCTTCAGATGGCATACGCTGGAAAAAAGCGGTTTCACCTGCTTGAATTGCGGATGGTAAGAATTTTGGTGATTTTGCCATGGGCGTCCGAACACGCCAAGGATGTAACAAGTGACTTAGCTGCTAGGACCAACAAAAGGTCGTTGCTGGACGCCATGGAATTTAGGTGACACACTCAAATTGTATGGTATCACACTGCAACAAACCCTAAGGCGGATTGGCCCAACAGCTTCCACAGTGATCCGAGCGACCACACCTCCCGCAATCGGTTGGTAACTGGCTCATAAGTTAACTTTCGGCCTTACAAGTTGGTTTTGACGAATTTCAAGGTCACGGTCTTTTCCCGAGGATGGTGCAAAATTTGCCAGCGTGCCTTGGATGTCTGATCAGAAGATCTGTTTATCATCGCAATGATGTTAAGAAAGCTCTGGTAAGCTATCCGAGAGCCTACCGGTTCAATCCGACTAGGCAGACCATCTTCCAAGCGATCCCGTTTACAAAACATCTTATTTTGTGAAAAAGAAGCCCTCCGTTTTAAGATCACGATGCCACTAGGTTCAGTAGCCTCGAAGAATTGAAACGATAAGCGACCAATCGTGTGAAAAACCTGGCAGAACGAAGTCGAATAAAAATCATTTATTTCGAAATACCTACGTTCAGAATGGCCATAAAGAAATTTGATTCAGGTTGATAGAATCAGACAAGGTGCCCGAAAACCCGGAATGGTTCTGCGTGAGAGCCGAGTATTCGTGAGTGGGGGCCCGGTAGAATTAGTTTAAGATCGCCGTGCCGATGTTGACCGTAGTCGCGTAGGCAAGCCACATTATGTAAGGTAGCATCAGATTGCTGGCCAAAGCGTTGATTGGACGGAAGAGAACAGCGCAGGCTGAAACACAACTCAATGTGGACAGCATGACCATTACGGACTGTGAAGTGGGAGATAAAAAACGTAAGAAGGCGAACAGGATTCACAAGTGAATTTTTTCCATTTAAAGATGAAATAACCAGAGTTGAAATGAAATTACTAAGCATTGTTTGAAAGTGTTCACTGAAACGATAGGTATTGACATCAACGATTCTACGAAAAAAATTGTTCAGCGGCGCCTAGCTGCCATGCTACTCTAAGGAAGCACGAGGGCTGGAATACTGCCAGGTTGCCCAAAAATAGACAGGAGAAGTCGAGAGGCAGAGAGAGCGAGCGGCAGTGGTGAGGCTGACCATCCCCTCGATGTGCTTCGCACCCACAACGTGTAAAGCATGACTGTGGAACTGCAGTCTCTGAACAAGTCCCTCAGAACTCAAGAGCTTGGAATAGCACATGCATCTCGAAAATTGCATTAACTCTGATGGATGAGATCAACGCGCGAATCCCAGAAGTCGGAATTAATTCGGTCAATTAGCATTATTTGTGATATCAGAAAGACATAATTTGATCCCAAAGGATGAGTTTATCAGACTATAGTATGGGCTGCATTGTACGGTTGTGAGACTTGGTCGCCTGCAGGTTCTAGGCACCTTCAGGTTCTTGAGTACCGACATCTAGGATCAGCTGAGACTGACAAATTCACTGGGATGACTAGAAAACGGGTGCTTCATCAGGCAGCATTTATTTCGCTTGGGAAATGCCTCCGGCAGTTTAGATCAGGATGGTGTGATCATATACCACACATGCCGAATGGTTGTCCACAAAGAAGAACGCTGTTTTCTGGGCGTTTCTGGGAGTGACGAAAACCTGGAGGAGAGGGTGGATGGTAGTGCAGAAAGTTAAGGTGCCATCAACCTTCCAGGATGGGACCTATCCCACCCCTCCTGTCTGGTCGGAGATATGGAAGCGAGTCTATGTCAGTTGTGTTCACGCTATCAGTCCGAATTCAGGTTGTCTGGGTTGTTTTTGGTACGATGGCATCAGACTTACTTCCCGTTCACCGGTGTCTCTGCCTATGACAATGATTTGACGGAACAAAACCATAAGTGGCGTGAACACTGCCGTTAACAGGTATTATTGTGGTTTTGAAGCTTCGAGGTAGCTCTGAGGCTAAACATGTTACGGTGTAGGTCAATGCGCTGAAACATGACATACTTCACATTGGCCACGACGTTTCGGGAACCTCCACACATTTATGTGCAACTTTCCAATTCTGGAAAATTCCCCCGTAAGCGGCAGGCTTCCAGAGAAAGGAGAATATCCCACTTATCTATGTAAGAGTATCTCTGGGGTGTGTGTGGGGTAGTAACTACTCGCACGGCCTGTTTTCCGACGTGGAAGAAAGTATTTGGCGTTTTAGTCAAAAATCCAGAGATAGCCATCAATAAAATGCAGGTGTTAAAAAACTCATGCGCCCCCGAGTGCAATACTGGTAGAAAGATAAACGTACAAGTTTAAGCTTGTGCGCACCAAAGAAGACCGCGGTCCATGACCAGTTCAGCAAAAGGTGTAAACCGTAAATGGTTAGAGGGAGCCGAACAGTGTCTGACGTACTGTCACGCCAGACCAGATAGGAAGCGGTCCCCATTGCAATGTATAGGCAATTCCACACGGGGGCAAAGACCCAATTTGGAGGAGCGAACCACACTTTCTTCAACGTTCTTGACCAAGCCAAATTACGTCGGACAATATATCTTCCAGGAATAGAGCCTAGGTAGGGTGTCATGATGAACGGGACAATGCGATAGTCCATTGATGGAATAAGTCTGGAAGTGGATGGATAAGAGGTAACGGGTGGGTTGCAAAACGGTTGCAATGGGGTCATGGTGACATCAAATACAATTAGAAGAGCGCAGTACAGATATGTTTCGGCTGTGGTCGTAAAATTGGCGACGAATGGAGAAAGCCGAGTTAATTTTTCAGCGGACCACTATCACGAAACTTCTATAGCTACACCAAACGCGCACAAAAATTAATATTCCTTTCGTCAAATAATAAATAAGGTTGCGTCCGAGCACTTGATCGACATGGTCCCATGATTTCACCATAAGCTTGGTCTAGCAGTGGCTAAGCTGCCACGATTTCTGTGTCGTGAAATCTGTGAAATTTCATCAAGACTACCCGTTTCCCTTGTTTTTCTTTTGTTCTACCTAGAAATTTATAAAACGCATTGTCCAACAAATCTGTTCACTGAATCATTCCATTCCCTGTTAAAAATCGACCGAAACTAGCTTACAGGATCCTACGACAGTAATACATTTGGATACGGTCCACTGTAACTCAGTTTATTCACAGATGATGGTAATGAGTCAGATTGTTTTGGTCTGTCAGAATCCGAAAACAACTGATTGTTTTCCAAGCTCTTTTGAAAACCAAAATCTAATCTTTATCTCTGCATATGCCTGCGCTCACACCAGTGCTCCGGGTTTCTTCCGCTCAGTTCGAAGGTACCCCTGGGTAACATGGATTTAAGTCTGTTATTGTTCCGGATCTAGTCAACATGAGCGACTCAATTGCCATATCGAGTGCATTACTAACCATACCTTGTCCAGCAACCGTTCTTTCGGGATTCCTGAGTAGTGATTATGGACGCTAGGCAGCTAAAGTCTAACTGCTGTGTAAAATCCGATAAGCAAAAAGTGCTGAACTTGGAATCGTTCATTGCCACAGCATCTTCGTGACCAGGTTGCATTAAGGAAAAGTATTATGAGTCGAAGTTCAGAGCGACGTGCTAGGATCGAGTGTCCGGTCATTGTTTGATATTTCGTTAGCGGTGACATCGGTACAAAATATCGCACCGTGCGCTGGGCGAATTCTGGCATTCATTACTCGAAAACATGGCTTAAAATAGTTTTTGTGGTAAGTTACGGCGTGTGATACAGGAACAGAGTATGTTCCAACCAACTGAAAGATGTTCGGAGTGGATCGTGCCGTCGTTCCGGAAAGGCTTAATAAACCCACAGGTTGTCCATAAAACATTCGTGGAAAGATTGTATTACGAACACTAAGCCAGTCGCCTTTATCTTGACTCGTTTTTCATTGAGGCTGTGAAAGCACACACATCATACTTGGGTGTGGGCAGAATACATTCCGCCTGTCCGGATGGATAAATGGAGTTGACCTTGGGGTCTGTATCGATTCTTTGGAGGATTTATATCCACAGGGCTGCTGGCCGCAGTATGGAATCCATGACGTTTTTGGGAACAGTGCTAGTGTTCGGTTGATACATCCTTTGGGTGGAGAGACCTGTATAGGACATCCAATCACCCTACGACCAACTATACCATTAGCTATCCAAGTAATTCGGATGGACTTTATATATGGCCACGGGGAAAATACATTTGTATGCCATCAATAGCGGAGACGAAACTTCACACAATGGAGCTGTTCTTATGTTTTCTCCTAGCTCTACGAGCTCGCAGTCGGTTACAGTTCGAAGGCTAAGCGCGTCGTATGCGGTATTAATAAAGAACCGATAAAAAAACTCATTCCAACAGCATTACCGGTGTCCTTTCCACGACCACCTATTGGTTACGAGAAGCTAGTTCGCAGTGATCATTCCATTCCACTACTACTGGGGGAGGCTACTCCACATCCGTAACTTGAGGACGGGTCTGCCGGCGTTCAAGTCCATCCGATCTCGCGTATTTCGAGTATCCAGTTACCAGAAAGATCGAGCAAAACCTGTTGAACTCAGCTCGCAGTTTGCGCCTATAGAACACGCCCTGAGTGAACTAGACAGATATGACACCCACCTTGGCTCGTAACTTCTTTAAACCGATCAAAGTAACAGTATGGAAAGATGCAGAAGCCCAACCTAAAACTAACACCTCATCACGGTGGTCAGGCTTCAGTGCTGAAACGGCCCTGCGGGCTACACTGACTGGACCTCAGTTCCTTAGGGTTCAACCATACCGACGGCCGGCTGGAAACAGCCTTAGGAAGAGTAGAGTCCTCCTACTACAAGAAATGGTATTATGAGGCGGCCTGAGGATAAAGTCTTTACTGCCTTCTGTTACAGTAGTGTGGAGACCCTAAAGTGATCGGTATGTTAATGCTGATCAGCAGCTATGCTGTCTTCTTCTGAGAAAGGACTAGCTAGAGATCGATATTAAAAACCGCACTCTCCAATCACTGGGATTGACCGTGACTAACGGCCACAAGAGATTGACCTTGTCATGAGCACGGCACGCATCTGAGGGCATCTACTGAGCGAGGCAGCATCAGGAGTGGGATGCCTACGTCATGTTCCACACACCATCGCGTTAGGCCAGGCCTCCGCAACCATGGTCAACCTATTGAGTCCTCAGCTTCGGGAGGAGGTTAAGGAGCAAATCGACCGGAACATCATACTTGGGTGTGGGCAGAATACATTCCGCCTGTCCGGATGGATAAATGGAGTTGACCTTGGGGTCTGTATCGATTCTTTGGAGGATTTATATCCACAGGGCTGCTGGCCGCAGTATGGAATCCATGACGTTTTTGGGAACAGTGCTAGTGTTCGGTTGATACATCCTTTGGGTGGAGAGACCTGTATAGGACATCCAATCACCCTACGACCAACTATACCATTAGCTATCCAAGTAATTCGGATGGACTTTATATATGGCCACGGGGAAAATACATTTGTATGCCATCAATAGCGGAGACGAAACTTCACACAATGGAGCTGTTCTTATGTTTTCTCCTAGCTCTACGAGCTCGCAGTCGGTTACAGTTCGAAGGCTAAGCGCGTCGTATGCGGTATTAATAAAGAACCGATAAAAAAACTCATTCCAACAGCATTACCGGTGTCCTTTCCACGACCACCTATTGGTTACGAGAAGCTAGTTCGCAGTGATCATTCCATTCCACTACTACTGGGGGAGGCTACTCCACATCCGTAACTTGAGGACGGGTCTGCCGGCGTTCAAGTCCATCCGATCTCGCGTATTTCGAGTATCCAGTTACCAGAAAGATCGAGCAAAACCTGTTGAACTCAGCTCGCAGTTTGCGCCTATAGAACACGCCCTGAGTGAACTAGACAGATATGACACCCACCTTGGCTCGTAACTTCTTTAAACCGATCAAAGTAACAGTATGGAAAGATGCAGAAGCCCAACCTAAAACTAACACCTCATCACGGTGGTCAGGCTTCAGTGCTGAAACGGCCCTGCGGGCTACACTGACTGGACCTCAGTTCCTTAGGGTTCAACCATACCGACGGCCGGCTGGAAACAGCCTTAGGAAGAGTAGAGTCCTCCTACTACAAGAAATGGTATTATGAGGCGGCCTGAGGATAAAGTCTTTACTGCCTTCTGTTACAGTAGTGTGGAGACCCTAAAGTGATCGGTATGTTAATGCTGATCAGCAGCTATGCTGTCTTCTTCTGAGAAAGGACTAGCTAGAGATCGATATTAAAAACCGCACTCTCCAATCACTGGGATTGACCGTGACTAACGGCCACAAGAGATTGACCTTGTCATGAGCACGGCACGCATCTGAGGGCATCTACTGAGCGAGGCAGCATCAGGAGTGGGATGCCTACGTCATGTTCCACACACCATCGCGTTAGGCCAGGCCTCCGCAACCATGGTCAACCTATTGAGTCCTCAGCTTCGGGAGGAGGTTAAGGAGCAAACCTGTCGACCGGAAGGTTGCTCGAACCTGACTCCTTTGCTCCTGTCTAGGCTTTGTTATCCCAGCCCTATGCTTCCTTCCGTTGGCATGACAGATAAACATCGAGAGGATGTTACAAGTGAACTGTTTCTCCCCATTACCTTATGGGTCAGACTTCTGAGTCAAAAGCTCAGGGTGAGGTACCTCAATCAAACTCCTTCTCCATCTTAGGCAACCGGGAAGTACCACCGCCTTTGTAGCTGTTCGCCCAACGTCCCTTCGACTCACTCCTTACCAGCACATCAAATGATGCGGTGTGATCAACTGATCTACCAGTCACCTAACCATTCTTTATATCTAAGCTATCGTCCAGAGAAATAAACCAAAATAATCCCTTGCTAGCCTCAAAAGATCTTATTCACGTTGAAAACATCAATGTCTATACTCCCTGTCAGATTGAATAAAAGGGCCTCTTATTAAAAACTTGCTTATCATTTCTTGGAAATATGTTGCTTCGAAAATGCCTTCATGAGACCCCAGTTCAGCCATGCACCTCATGCCGCTTAGTACGAGCTCAGATGTTTAACGCTTCACTCCTTGGGTATCTCCTGACCCTAACCCAACGGCTGGTGATATCTATGGTGTGGGAGTTACAATCAGCCCCAGGGTTGAGTGCGGCCTACCGGACTGGATCTCAGTAAACAGTCATCTTTGAACTCTACGGTTGTCTAGCTGAATTAAGATCAATGCAAATGGATGCAGTAAACGGTTTGCCGATTTGGCTAACGCCATGAAAGACTGAATTTCTGAATCTGGGGATGGATTTTACCGCAATCTGACACGAGTGCTTTGGTGGATCGGACACAGCCAAAACTGTATGGATGTCGGACTATTAATGTCGAAAGAAGCACAGTTAGGCGGCAAATTTGGAGTCGATGCTGAGCTATGGAAATTCGGGAGCGACTGTTTCAGTTGTGTGCTGATTGTGTCCGATCCTGGTCAGTACAAACTTTCAACACAAACGATATCATCGAGTTACTTGGAGGCCACCAACCTCAAGACAGTCATGGACTCAAATGGACAACGTGGCATCATCATCATCATCAAAGACAGCAACAACAGTGTTGACAGTGATGCTCCACTGCCGTACATGTGGACGATGTGGCTCTTAGATGTCGACGGAGAGCGTCAATTAAAGATTGTCTTTCCTTCTGGGGGTACGCAACTTGATCATGATCGGTTACCACTCCGCTCTCCATCAGCATTGTGCGTGTCAAAGCACAGCAGTTCCATTCAACTTCGACAAATTTCAGTAGCTCAGGTGTATCGAGCTGACCTAGTTAAAGCTACTGGAAACGAAGGTGACGAAGATTGCTCGAAGGTTGAATGGAAGCGAGTGGAAGAAGCTATGCTCTCTGCTATTTGTCCAAGCCATCCGACTCGAATAAATGAACGCTGAATATCGTCCAGATCGGCAGCTTTTATTGCTACCAGAAAGGACATAGGAGCAACAGGTGATTGTCATGACGCACTCAGATCCCTCAAACACCGGATAATAAGGAGCCTGAAGAATGATAGAGAACGTCGATAGATTTTGAGGGTCTAGGAGATGGAGAAGGCTTTCGCTGCAGCCAGTTCAGCTCGACTTTTTCAACACAACCGCTGGAAGAGTCGAGCGGTCCTGAATGGAACATCGGAACCAACCATCAGTCAACAACCGAAATCCAGTGCGAGAATCCACAAGCGCAACGACGCCTGAATCCCGCGATCTCCAAAGAAGGTATGGAAGTCCTGGTGAACAGCCTAAAAACCATAGTTCAGATTTGGAACGATAAATACCAGATTGGAGCCCTTTAACTGTCATTCCAGTTATCAAAAAGGGCACAAGAACGTCATGCGAAAATTATCGTGGCATCAGTCAGGTACCTGTCGCATATAAGGTGCTCTCCAGCCTTACTCTGCACAGGTTGGTCGATTATCAGGAGATTCGTGAAAGTCAAGCTGAGTTTCGCCATGGTCGAGGATGCCTCTTGAAAAGCACCACTCTTTCAGGCGCCCCACGTTAAATAAAAAAATCGTTCAGCTGTAGCACCCTTTCAGTGCCGAGCTGCCGTGCCACCAGAAGGAAGCTCGGGGGCTGAGATACTGCCAGGTTACCCAAGCCTAGACAGGGGAGTCGAGAGGCAGAGGTCGGGTTCGAACCACGGACCTTCCGGCCAGTAAATTCGCGCCCTAACCACTTGGGCCATCTCGCCCCAAGTTGGTCGCTTTTTGGTTAAAAGCTGCTCTTAACTCCGTCGATCGTGAAAAAACTTGGCGCTCCCTTCTAAATTTATACCCTTCATGAGGGCTACGTATGCGAGCTCCTGTGGGGGAACACGAGTACATGGCAAGCTTTCGCCTGAGGTCACCACGTCCGGTGCTGCAAGATAAGGCTGCTCTCTCACATTTACTTTGCAAATTTGTTACTGTGGTGCTGCTTGGAATTTCCCTTTCTGCCTACGAAACCTCGAGGGTCGAAATGCTCCCGGGAAGCTCCCTCCTTGATTCAGATCCTTCGAAAACGGAAACAATTTTAACTAACCAAAATAACTCTGCAGGTTGGTATGCAAAGTGCAAAGAGTTACTATAAGTTGGTGGGACCAAACCCAAACCTCATGCTTGTACACGAGCCAATCGATGTGGTACATGAATTTGTTTACCTGGGCATTTATATGAGTTCCAGTGGAGTGGCTGCAGATGAGATTACTTTACGGATCGAGAAAGCTAGAACAGCTTTTGCCAACCTTCAACACTTATGGTATCAACGCGACGTCATTCTATCTGTCAAAGGTCAGAGTGTCATAATCGTTATTGCCAGCTAACTGCGTACTGTACAGCGGTTGTAGCTGCCCGTTTCGTTCACCGATGGTTCGGGGAGGTGGGATAGGCAGCTGCTATTTGAAGGCAGGAGCCGATAAATTAGTGCGTAAATACAGCACTGCAGTGGACTCTTAAGTTGGGGGGTTGGGAAGGGAGCTATACATTGAAGGCGATAGCTTGGATGCATAAGCGCCATTGAGGGCACGACTCGACCGTATCTGACAGTGTCTCTAATCATTGATACGGTCCGTCTCGGGGTCCCCATCCAGGAAGATGGCAATGACCAACACAGCTGAGTCTGCTGGTAGTGGCTTTTACACTTCGCTGCCAAATCGTTGTTTGACCTCCTCTGGCTCTCTTCCACCCTTCACATGGCTGTGCGAAAAAAGCCCTTCGAGGAAGTCGGTCGACTGGCATACACAACACGTGGCCAAGCCAGCGCAACCTAAGCAGTGCGATCAGTTAATCTATCGAGGGTGAATTACTTCTCCCGAATACCATTTGACGAACGTCAGCACTGCTGATCCGATGTTCCCACCAGATTCGAGGAATGCTCTGAAGACATCGACGGTCAAACACTGAGTCTTTTGACGTCCTCGGCGCACAGCGGCAAGGTTTCTGATCCATATGGTAATATGGAGCGCACCGCAGCATTGTAAACTCGACCCTTGATAGATAAGATAAAAAAAAGATAACCAGCCAGCTGTAACACTCTTTCGGTGCCTAGCTGCCATGCCACGCGAAGGAAGCACGAGGGCTGGGATACTGCCAGGTTGCCCAAGCCTAGACAGGGGAAGTCGGGAGACAGAGGTCGGGCTCGAACCACAGACCTTCCGGTCAGTGAATTCGTGCTCTAACCACCTGAGGCATCTCGCCTTGATAGAGAAGCTGATGTCACACATACGCCGCATGTGACGCAGGTTCTGGCTCTGGCCTTCCCAATCCGGATGAAACTGTCATCTTTCGCGAGACCACCGGGACTGATACAGTAGCCCAGGTAAACTAATTTGTCCACTACCCCGATCGGTTCATCCGCAAGCATGAGGCTAGGGTTTGAGCCCACCAGGGGTTCGCCTAACTAGAGGCGCAGGGAATAAGGCATTACTGTTTTATTCCTGATGCAGCTGCGAACAGCATCGGGCTTTTTGTTTTCAAAGTATTTCGACAGCATTGAATAAATTGCCGGCGGTTACGGTCAACCAATAAGCGATCGGAATGTGAGGCTTTTGGGGCCGACTTTTTCTGACCCGTCCTTCCTTGGGGGAAGGCGGTATTGCTACTTCCATAAATATGGAGATGCTGGTAGTCTGGGGAAGCACCTTACTGCTTTCACACTCCTGTCGCAGAGGACAGTACGAACTTACCCCCAGACCGCCTCGTAGGACGATTTCTCGCAACAGGGGTAATAGTTGTTCTTTGTTGGGCTGCCTACAGTTGGCCTTCCTGAAGTGGTTGAACGTCGGACAACTGAGTTGCAATCAGTATAGCCTACAGAATCATCGGGACACCGAAGGTGATAGCTTCAGTTTGGGGCACTCTTAGAGTCAAGGAACACCAAGATTATAGGGCGCCTATACGCATGCCCATGCCCCAATAATTATTGGAGTGTGAAGATGTGGCCCACACAGCCGCTTCGTGGCAGCTACAACCACTGTACGATAAGTACGCGGTTTTTACAGCTGAGGATTACTGCTGATTGATCGTTAACGTGCGATATGAATAACAAGAGGCAGAGCTTTGCAGACCTCCACTGGCAACTACAAAAACTGAGTGCCCTGTCCAAGTGTGCCCAGCATTGTCATCTGCACAGAAAGTCAGCGGTCCGGTCAAGATGGCGACTAATTCCACACATTGAGGCAGTATGTTTGTTGCCAGATTATTACACGCATTAGATGTCGATGTTAGCGGGCCACCGCGAATGTTGGAGATCAAGTTCCCTTGCATAAATGCATGTTGTTTATAAGCACTCTATTGGCTGAATCGAAACGGTTCGATTGTTTCTCTTTTCCGCTGTCACGGTAGACAGATCCAATGAGACTCTAAACGGGCGGGATATCCGGCCCGTGGCACTGGAAGTTAGCTTTATCAACATCTGTGAATGAAATCCATTTTGTCTCGGTACTTTAGGGTCGAGACACGTTCGGAATCCGTCACAAAGACGGGGGAGAGGAGGGGATAGAGCCGCCTATACTGAGGACTTTATCTTCCTTTCGCTGCAGGGCCTCATGGTTTTGCCAATATCCTCGATAGAATTCGCTGCGCGCGCCTACTTCACTGTCTCAGAAGGCACGAAGTGTGTCATGTATCAGACGCGGTGCACCGCATTTGAAGCAGCGGGTTAAGACTCATTAATAGATGCACACCGGAATTCCCATGCCACAGGAAACACTGCCCGTCTTCTTCGGATGTTTTTTCATATACCTTGAACGCTGAGGATACATCTTAACCGGAGTTCACTACTACTTACCCGGAAACTAGATAGAATGGCGGCTACGATTCCGAATGCGAGTCAGCATAGGCACAACTAATCTCTGGCACGAGAACTCCTGTTCTGATTGGCCAGAATACGGACCAATTGAAATTGAGCCCAGGCTCCACTCTCCTACCACAAGTGCGAGGACGCCATCGCGACCTTGAGAGCAATACCGGGCCTACCAGATTAGAGGGGACTACCACCGCCTAGTGATACCACCCAGTTTTTATCGCCGCAGGCTATTGACACGCCGAAA
>NW_008751815.1:895155-896096 GCF_000715545.1 Opisthorchis viverrini
TTCGGCGTGCGTCTAGCCCACGGCGTTTTTATCGCCCAAAGGCACGGAGCTTTCCAAAATAGTAGACAGCTAGTCAAAAGCGCGCAGTTAGAACTTTGGGCTAGGTCATTTTCCATGGTCGAACAGATTACTCAATGACGAACCCGTTGCCTCGACTCAAATCCTAGCTCCTGCAACCCAAGGAATTCTTCCTGCAATTCTGCCAATTTCCGCCGATACACTCCCTGGTGAGTGATCTTTGTTCTAACTATTTTTACCGCAATTTTATACAGCGGTAATGGCTATAGCGAATTCGTACTATCTCTCTGGATAAGGAGAAAGCCCATTGACAGGGATGCCTAAGTTCTGAGCCCAACCCAGGTATTTCGATTGCTTTTGTGGATCCTTGGGTGATATGTCTGTCTTCCAGCCCTCCCCTGGTTTTAGTATGCAACCCGCCCTACGCATCCCAAACCGGATATTCTCAACGGCACCTTATACTATGTGCGCCAAGGTTCTGCCATGAGCAATTGGAGGCACGCGCCAAAACCACGTAAATCTCTTACTTTATCCACTCCAGCTTCACAAGCAACAACAGAGAACACTGAAATCAATCAAACCCACTTGCGCGGGGTGTCTGTGGTATCGCCCAATTTGACACTGAAGCGTTAGATTGGTGGTGGCCGCTATATCAGTAAGTGGGACGTCAGAGTGACCTGACCCATGCCCCCAGGAACTGATTAAATTAACTAACGCTAGAGGCCCCACTATAACGATGATTTAACTCCCGATGTCTTCGACACGATGCCCTTAATAAGTATCTTCCACATCAGTATAACTGGTGCTCTCAACCGCAGAACCCTCGGATAGCTTATCTGTTAACAAGGGATATTCCGCAGTCGAATAATGGGACAAATACCATATTCGCCACCGCAAACACCACGGATTCACGGATTCAAGGA
>NW_008751815.1:899260-900636 GCF_000715545.1 Opisthorchis viverrini
GTGATCTTGGATGGCCCGCTTCAGAATGCGTTCCATCACCTTGCACGGCACGCTAGTGAGGCTTATAGGCCTATAGCTACCAGACGGGAGAGGAACCCCAAATTGATTCAGCGACGCCCAATCACCCAATTACTCTCAGGGGTCACTGAGGCGACACCCATCATACATCCACCCACTTAAATCCCCGTTCACTGATTGATTCGAGCAGAGTCTTCGATAACATCCAGTTCACGATAGAAGAGGGAAACAATCACAAGCTGAAGCCTTGGGTGTCTTCGTCACAAGGTAACCAAAGAGACGTATGCAAACGGAAGTCTGCAGAACGGCTTCGCATGCGAATCAACTTCAAACTGCCATATTAATCATCCAAATTGCCACAAACCCAGTTGAATTCGGACACTACTGAAGCGGTTTGAAACCTACTACAACACAATGTATTCGAGGGCAAAAAAGGAGATTCGCCCTTCAAGAGGTGATTACCAAAGAAATTCTATCTGGACATCTTTGGAAATATGCAACTCAACGAACCCGACAAACTGAAGCATAAGTAAACAATTGCGCTGCCAAACGTCAAGGTCCTTTTGGGGATGACCGAAAGGATATCACGGCAGCACGATATAATAGTGGCCCACAGATCTACAAGTACGCCGTGAGAAGCACATTGTTGGCCAAAGGACAAAGTCGCTCATCTGTGTACATGAAGACCAGGGATGACATGAAGTCGATTAGAAGGATATGAGAGTACTGAGCCAAGGAAGAACAAAGGAGGGTGAATTCGTGAATGCGTGTTGGGAAGCGATAAAAACACCTTGAGATCAGTTATGTAAATCAGACCCTGTAGACCGTCAAAACTTGAAAGGAACAAGGAATTAAATAGGACGTTAATAGTACTAAAGCAAAAGAAAATTCGGGTTGAAACTCTGATTTAATTGGACCTGCGTTTGCAGCTCTCATCGCGGATCACCGAACCCGACTACCAAACCAACCAAAATCAACTGTTAAGACCCATGCATATACACCCTGGATTAGCGGTGGACCAATCAGGATGAACACAGAAAACAACTGAAAACAAAGGTGGGCCATCAACCAATCAGACTACAAAAAGACGGACCACCACGCAACCCATATCAAGAGCGGACCAATAAGATTCTAAGTGCAATAACGGTTGTCGGTAACCATTCAGATCATGAATCAGGACTACAATTTGGAAATTATATAGACTAGACTTACGGAATTCAAGGGAAAATCCCTCGCTGGATCAAGGCATTCCTATCACACAGATCATTCGGGGTGAGAATAGGCTCGACCTACTGCTCTCCAGCGCCGGTCTCCATTGGAGTTCCTCAAGGCTCCGTCTTGGGACCACTCCTGTTTCT